>NW_017691979.1:0-5517 GCF_001879085.1 Nicotiana attenuata | reverse complement strand
TACCCGGCAAGGGAACAATAGCATAACAACAACATCCCGGCAAGGGAAAACAATATCAAAAGCAATAACATCCCGGCAAGGGAGATAATATCAAAAGCAATAACATCCCGGCAAGGGAGATAGTATCAAAAACCTCTTCTCTTTTTCACAATTACTTCACAACTCAATTCAGAACTTGAGCCAACGCTCTACAATGTTCAATTACCAATATTACTTCCACAACTCAATTCACAACTCGAGCCAACGCTCTAAAATGTTCAATTACCAATAATACTTCCACAACTCAATTCACAACTCGAGCCAACGCTCTAAAATATTCAATTACCAATAATACTTCCATAAGCCTTGTTCAACAATAGATTTCATCATATAAAGCATAAATAATACGAAACAGAGTCACATTCATCATAGTGTAAGACTCACGGGCATGCTTGACACTGGCGTATAGATACTCGTCACCATGCCTATACGTCGTACTCAACAATTAACACATAGCAAATAAGACACAACTCCTAATCCCTCAAGCTAAGGTTAGACCAAACACTTACCTCGATGCCACGAACACAATTCAAGCCTCAACTACCGCTTTACCTCTTGTTTCCACCACCAATTTGCTTGTATCTAGCCACAGTTTACTTAACGATATCAATAAATGCTAAATGAATCAATCCTAATGCATTAATAATAGATTTTCTAAAGTTTTTCCCAAAAAGTCAAAAATCGACCCCGGGCCCACATGGTCAAAACCCGAGGTTCGAACCAAAACCCGATTACCCATTCACCCACGAACTCAAATATGTAATTTGTTTTGAAATTGGACCTCAAATCGAGGGCCAAATCCCCAAAATTTAAAAATCCTAAGTTCTACCCAAAACACCCAATTTCCCCCATGAAAACCCTTGATTTTGGATTGAAATCATATGAAAAGATGTTATAGATTAAAGAAAATGAGTTAGAAATGACCAACAATTGGTTTGGAGATGAACTTTTCTTTAGAAAATCGCCCAAAAGTGTTTAGGTTTTGAGAAGGTTTGTAAAATGGATAAAAATGTGTCCAAGTCCCAATGAACTGGTCTCTGATGTCGAAATAGCAACCAGGGTTCACAATTGCGAACCCCTTCCGGACCTGTTATCTTCGCAAATGCGAAGAATATGTCGCATTTGCGACCCTGGAAAAATCCACTAAGCTTCGCATTTGCGATAAAAAAGTCGCATTTGCGACTCTGGCCCTTTCGCATTTGCGATATAATGGTCGCATTTGTGATCCATGCCTGCCCTGGCCATCTTCGCAAATGCAATAAAATTTCACAAATGCGAGCTCGCATTTGCGAGCCAGGCTTCGCAATTGCGAAGCCTGCAGACCTGTAACACACCAGCAATTTCCTAAGTCCAAATTTCACGCCGTGGCCTATCCAAAACTCACTCGAACCCCCGGAGCTCCAAACCAAACATGCACGCAAGTCCAAAAATATCATACGGACTTGCTCGTGCGATCAAATCATCAAAATAACATCAATAACTATGAATTTAGCATCAAAATCAAAGAAAAATCTCATGAACTCTCAAGTTCCATTTTTAACAACCGATGGTCGATTCACGTCATATCAAGTCCGTTTCTTACCAAATTTTACAGGCTCAACTTAAATGCCATATAAGACCTGCACCGGGCTCCGGAACCAAAATACGGGCCCGATACCATCAAATTCAAACACATTCAAATTTCTAAAAATTCTTATAATTTCAGTTAAACAATTTCTTTCAAAAATTCATTTCTCAGGCTTGGGACCTCGAAATTCAATTCCGGGCATATGCCCAAGTCCCATATTTTCCTACGGACTCTCTGTGACCGTCAAATCACGGGTCCGGGTCCGTTTACCCAAAATGTTGACCGAAGTCAACATAAATTCATTTTAAAAGCAAAATTTATCATTTTTCACAGATTTTCACATAATGGATTTCCGGATACACGCACGGACTGCGCACACAAATCGAGGTGAGACAAAAAGGAGGTTTTAAGGCCTCGAAACACAGAATTTATTTTCAAAACAAGTGAAGGCCTTTTGGGTCATCACATTCTCCACCTCTAAAACAACCGTCGTCCTCGAACGGACATAAGAAGGAAGTACCTGAGTCGGAGAAAAGATGGGGATAACGGCTCTGCATATCGGGCTCGGACTCCCAGGTCGATGCCTCAACAGGCTGACCTCTCCACTGAACACGAATAGAAGGGTAACTCTTTGATCTCAACTTACGAACCTGCTGGTCTAGAATAGCTACCGGCTCCTCCTCATAGGACATGTCCTTGTCCAACTGGACAGTGCTGAAATCTAACACGTGGGATGGATCGCCGTGATACTTCCGAAGCATGGACACATGAAACACTGGATGCACAGCTGATAAACTTGGCGGCAACGCAAGTCTGTAAGCCACCTCTCCCACTCGATCAAGAATCTCAAACGGGCCAATGAATCTAGGGCTAAGCCTGCCCCTCTTCCCAAATCTCATCACGCCCTTCATAGGCGACACCCGAAGCAACACCCGCTCGCCGACCATGAATGCCACATCACGAACCTTACGGTCGGCATAACTCTTTTGCTTGGAATGAGCTGTACGAAGCCTAGCCTGAATAATCCTGACCTTGTCCAAGGCATCCTGTACTAGTTCCTTACCCAACAACCGAGCCTCTCCCGGCTCAAACCAACAAACCGGCGACCGACATCGCCTACCATATAAAGCCTCATAGGGAGCCATCTGAATGCTCGACTGGTAACTGTTGTTGTAGGCAAACTCCGCTAAAGGCAAGAACTGATCCCACGAGCCTCCAAAGTCAATAACACAAGCTCGGAGCATATCCTCCAAATTCTGAATAGTACGCTCGGACTGCCCATTCGTTTGAGGATGAAATGCTGTGCTAAACTCGATCCGTGTGCCCAACTCACGCTGAACTGCCCTCTAGAAATGTGAGGTAAACTGCGTACCTCGATCAAAAATGATAGACACGGGCACACCATGAAGACAAATAATCTCCCGGATATAGATCTCAGATAACCTCTCAGAAGAATAAGAAACCGCCTCAAGAATGAAATGCGCTGACTTGGTCAGCCTATCAACAATAACCCATACTGCGTCGAACTTCCTCTGAGTTCGTGGGAGCCCAACAACAAAGTCCATAGTGATACGCTCCCACTTCCACTCAGGAATCTCAATCTTCTGGAACAAACCACCAGGTCACTGATGCTCGTACTTCACCTGCTGACAATTCAAACACCAAGCCACATATGCAACAATATCCTTCTTCATCCTCCTCCACCAATAATACTGCCGCAAATCCTGATACATCTTGGCGGCGCCCGAATGAATAGAGTATCAGGAACTATGGGCCTCCTCTAGAATCAACTCTCGAAGTCCATCTACATTAGGCACACAAATACGACCCTGCATCCTCAAAACTCCATCATCCCCAACTATAACCTGCTTGGCACCTCCGTGCCGCACCGTGTCTCTAAGGACACACAAATGAGGGTCATCATACTGCCGATCTCTGATACGCTCAAATAATGAAGAACGAGCGACTGTGCAAGCTAACACATGGCTGGGCTCAGAGACATCCAACCTCACGAACTAATTGGCAAAGCCTGAACATCCAAAGCAAGCGGCCTCTCACCGACCGGAATATACGCAAGACTGCCCATACTGGCTGACTTCCTACTCAAAGCATCGGCCACCACATTGGCCTTCCCCGCATGATATAAGATGGTGATATCATAGTCATTCAATAGCTCCAACCACCTTCTTTACCTCAAATTTAGCTCCTTCTGCTTGAACAAGTATTGCAAACTCTTGTGATTCGTGAACACCTCACATGACACGCCTTACATATAATGCCTCCAAATCTTCAATGCGTGAACAATGGCTGCTAACTCCCAATCATGGACTGGATAGTTCTTCTCATGAATCTTCAACTGCCGCGAAGCATAAGCAATGACCTTGCCATCCTGCATCAACACTGCACCAAGTCCAATACGAGATGCGTCACAATAAACTGTATATGGCCCTGAACCTGTGGGCAAAACCAACACTGGCGCCGTAGTCAAGGCCGTCTTGAGCTTCTGAAAGCTCGCCTCACACTCGTCCGACCACCTGAACTAGGCATCCTTCTGGGTCAACCTGGTCATCGGGGCTGCAATAGATGAAAACTCCTCCACAAACCGACAGTAATAGCCCGCCAAACCCAAGAAACTCCGGATCTCTGTAGCAGATGTGGGTCGAGGCCAGTTCTTGACTGCCTCTATCTTCTTCGGATCCACCTGAATACCCTCCGTTCATACAACGTGACCCAAGAATGCAACTGAACTTAACCAGAACTCACACTTCAAAAACTTAGCATACAACTGACTATCCCTTAGAGTCTGAAGAACGACTCAAAGATGCTGCTCGTGCTCCTCCCGGCTGCGGGAATAGATCAAAATATCGTCAATGAAGACAATCACAAAGGAATCCAAATAAAGCCTGAACACTCGGTTCATCAAATCCATGAAAGCTGCTTGGGCATTTGTCAATCCGAACGACATCACCAAAAACTCATAATGCCCGAACCGAGTGCGGAAAGCAGTCTTAGGGACATCGGATGCCCTAATCCTCAACTGATGGTAGCCAGATCTCAAGTCGATCTTAGAAAACACTTGGGCACCCTGAAGCTGGTCAAACAAATCATCAATCCTCGGCAATGGGTACTTATTCTTGATTGTGACCTTGTTTAATTGCCGGTAATCTACACACATCCTCATCGATCCGTCTTTCTTCTTAATAAACAACACCGACGCACCCCAAGGAGAGACACTAGGCCTAATAAATCCCTTATCAAGCAAGTCTTGCAACTGCTCCTTCAATTCTTTCAACTCAGGCGGGGCCATATGATACGACGGAATAGAAATGGGCTGAGTGCCCGGAGCTAAATCAATGCAGAAGTCAATAACCCTGTCGGGTGGCATGCCCGGCAGGTCTGAAGGAAATACCTCAGGAAACTCACGAACAACAGGCACAGAATCCATAGGAGGAACCTTAGCACTAGAATCACGAACATACGGCAAATAGGCCAAACATCCCTTATCAACCATACGCCGAGCCTTTATATATGAGATAACCCTACGGATAGAATGACCAGGAGTCCCTCTCCACTCAAGACGAGATAAACCCGGTAAGGCTAAGGTCACAGTCTTGGCATGACAGTCCAAAATAGCGTGGTAAGGGGATAACCAGTCCATCCCCAATATGACATCAAAATCAACCATATCCAAAAGTAACAAATCTACTCAAGTCTCAAGACCCCCAATCACAACTATACAGGAACGATGGACACGATCTACCACAATAGAATCACCTACCGGTGTAGACACATATACAAGATCACTCAAGGAATCACTAGGCATGACTAGATACGGTGCAAAATAAGATGACACATAGGAGTATGTAGATCCTGGATCAATAGAAACTGAAGCATCTCTACTACAAAACCAG
>NW_017691978.1:5269-5517 GCF_001879085.1 Nicotiana attenuata | reverse complement strand
GGAGCCCTAATGTTAGCAAAAGGCGACTAGGGAATGGAGGCCCTATGTCTAAAAAGGCACAACTCAGGGATTGGAGCCCTAATGTTGGCAAAAGGCGACTACGGAATGGAGGCCCTATGTCTAAAAATGCACAACTCAGGGATTGGAGCACTAATGGTGGCAAAAGGCGACTAGGGAATGGAGGCCCTATCTCTAAAAGGCACAACTCATGGATTGGAGCCCTAATGTTGGCAAAAGGCGACTAGGGA
>NW_017691978.1:0-214 GCF_001879085.1 Nicotiana attenuata | reverse complement strand
CGACTAGGGAATGGAGGCCCTATGTCTAAAAAGGCACAACTGAAGGATTGGAGCCCTAATGTTGGCAAAAGGCGACTAGGGAATGGAGGCCCTATGTCTAAAAATGCACAACTCAGGGAGTGGAGCCCTAATGTTGGCAAAAGGCGACTAGGGAATGGAGGCCCTATGTCTAAAAGGCACAACTCAGGGATTGGAGCACTAATGGTGGCAAAAG
>NW_017691977.1:4683-5518 GCF_001879085.1 Nicotiana attenuata | reverse complement strand
GAGTTTTTCTAACAAATGCAGTAAACATGTCAAATGCTTCATCTTTAGAAGTTAGAAATAGAACCCAGGTAAATCTAGAATAATCATCAACAAGCACCATTACATATTTCCTTCCACCTCTGCTCATGGTTCTCATTGGACCACAGAGATCCATATGGACCAGTTCCAACGACTTGGTTGTGCTTACCATTTTCTTGCTTTTGAAGGATGATCTTACCTGCCTTCCCCTTGCACAGGCCTCACAAACTTTGTCTTCTTTGAACTTGATGTTGGGTAATCCTATCACCAAGTCCTTAGAGACTAATTTGTTTAGCTGATTCAGACTGCATGACCAAGTCTTTTGTGCCACAGGAGGGGATCATTTTCCAGCACACTTAGACATGTTAGTTCATTTTCTGAGAGAGTAGACAAATCTACAATGTAAATATTGTTAACTCTCCTTCCCTGCAAAACAATCTTGTCAGTGGTAAGGTTAATCACAAAGCATTTAGTAGAGGTGAATGCTACAAGGTTACCTTTGTCACATAGTTGTGACACACTAATCAGGCTATATTTCAAGCCATCTATCAAGTAGACATTCTCAATGGAGTGAAAGTCTGTCTTACCTACCTTTCTAACCCCAATAATCTCACCTTTCTTCCCATTTTCAAAGGAGACATTACCTCCCTTTAAGTCCTCAAGTAAAAGGAACTGGTTCTTGCTTCCAGTCATATGTTTTGAGCAGCCACTATCCATGTACCATATTTGGCTACTTCCCTTCACTTGGACCTGCAAAAAGAAATCAGGGGTTAGTCTTAGGAACCCAAACTAGTTTGGGTCCCTTTCTATAGGCAAA
>NW_017691977.1:0-548 GCF_001879085.1 Nicotiana attenuata | reverse complement strand
TTACACTTTTCTTCTACACACTAAAGTTCTTTTAATTTAAACTACTTTATATGCTTTGCTATGTGAAGAATATCCCAAGAATACTCCCTCATCACTTCTGGGATCAAACTTGCCTAGGGAGTCCTTTCCATTATTGGGCACAAAGCACTTACATCCAAATGCCCTAAGATGGGATATATTTGGTTTTCTCCCTTTTAGTAACTCATAGGGAGTCTTCTCTACAAGAGGTCTGGTCATGCATCTATTTATAATGTAACATGCAGTGTTTACAGCCTCTGCCCAGAAGCTATGGGGCAACTTACTAGAAAGAAGCATAGTCCTAGCCATGTCTTCAAGAGTCCTATTCTTTATTTCAACTACTCCATTTTGCTGAGGAGTCCTAGGGGCAGAGAAATTATGATCTATACCATTTTCATCACAGAATTCAGCAAACTTAAAATTTTCAAATTCAGTTCCATGATCAGACTTAATGGAAACAAGTTGATTTCCTAATTGTTTTTGAGTTTTTCTAACAAATGCAGTAAACATGTCAAATGCTTCATCTTTAG
>NW_017691976.1:3789-5518 GCF_001879085.1 Nicotiana attenuata | reverse complement strand
TTTGTCCGAGACTTGGTGAAATTGTGGAAAGAGTTGGATAAGATCTTTGTGAACATCATTGTAGAATATGAGTAATTGACTTGTTTTCCCATTGCTCTGTTGTGACCTTAGGATTTGGATTATGATTCTGCCGTCATTTCCTATCCTCATTTATTATATTCTCGTTGTTACTTGTTGTATTTTTCGCTTATTGTGAATTGTAGCATTCTTGGTCATTCATGCAGTCTTTACATATTTATATGTCATTTCCATTGTTCCTATGATTATACTGTTTATTGACCGATAGGTGCCTTGACTGTTCCTCATCACTACTCCACCGAGGTTAGTCTTGATACTTACAGGGCACTGCCATGGTGTGCTCATGCTACTCTTCTGCACGTTTTTGTTGTGCAGATACAGGTACTCCCACTCAGTTCTGTCAGCCTTGGAAGGAGGCGTATCGATAGAGACTTCGAGGTATATCTGCTACGTCCGCAGTCCGAGGAGTCCCTTTCCAGTTTTCTGTAATAAGTATAGCTCTTTCAGCGTTTCTCCTTTGTATAGATATTCTTGAGTCAGAGCCTCTTATGTATCCCTTACCTTGTGATTTGTGAGTTTCCGGGTTTTGGGAATTGTTTTAGACTTGTAATATTGAGTTGTACTTGCCATGCGGCATTCAGTACAGTTTTCTTTAGATATTTGATTTGATTTTCTCTATTTTTCCTCAATTATTATATTTCCGCAAATGTTAGGCTTACCTGGTCATGGGGACCAGGTGCCGTCATGACATGTTCACGGTTGGTGAATTAGGGTCGTGATAGGAACCTGGGCTTGTGATAGTGCTGGGATAGTTGCAGGATTTTCAGTGTAATTAGTGGGGAATGAAGGTGGAGGATGCCCCTGATCCAAGACTGATACATTTCTACCATCTCCTGTTTCAACCTTTGGACCTCCTCTTTCAATTCAGATTCCGACTTCACAATCTCCCTCGACGGGTCAACAACTCATGTGTCCAAGTCTTTGCTAGCCATGTCTACCTTGCTCTTTGACCTTGTGTTGTACAGATGACTCACCAAAGTGCCACGAACTAACCACCCTCTGTTATGATAACAATGAAAGTAACAAAGGGGAGCAACACAAAGCCAATATGTTAGCGTTAAGGCATTTATCAGATATAAATATTACTAACGGTTCTAGAATGGCTTCGAGGGTCACAAGGTCATTTGGCATCATCCCAATTTTGTTCATTTAAATTTTCTCTTTTCTTTCTTTTCTAGTACTTCATGGCTTGCTCATTTTCCTTCCTCTCTTTTCTTTTTAATTGTCACTATTTTCTTTGTCTCATCCCTCACGTCCCACAACTTCATTCACTTTTGCTTTTCTTTTTTTTTCTTTATTTTTTAATAATGATTCGATCGAACCCTATGTAGGTTGCCTACGTATCATGTCCCTCATGAATCAGATCAAGCGTAATTCTGGAAAAGTAATGGACAAAATAAACTAAGAAACAAAAATCTTTTTTGGATTTTTCATTTATCAATATTTTTTTCAAATACAAATGGGAAGTACGATGACAAAAGATTTAACAGACTCCGCTAGACTATCGACTCTGACACTGCCTAAAAGACTTAATACTACTGGACAAGACTAAAAAGTAAAAGAAAACATGAAAACAGACTCAAAAATATAGAAAAGTCTCCTCTAGAGCTCCTGAATGCAGTGGTCCTGGGGTATCTGTCATACTCGAGTC
>NW_017691976.1:0-540 GCF_001879085.1 Nicotiana attenuata | reverse complement strand
TTTGCTCTAAGGCTTAGTTCGGTATGGTGGAAACGGCTAAATTTGCAGTTAAGATGGCGTCATCAGGCTTATGTAGATTGGGGTGACGTGAGATCACCCGCGAGTGTATGTTGGAACGTGTGCATTACAGGGATTTGAGGTACTTCGAGGCGAATCTTGGCACGTTCGAGGACGAAATTTTGTTTTAAGAGGGGCTAGGATGTAACGACCTGGCCGGTTCGTTTTGAGAATTTTAAGCTCTGTTCTATGGCGTAAGGTCTTGAACAACTTCATTATTATGTGTATCGGCTTGCGTGCATGGTTGAATTGAGTCTACCGGATGATTCGGAGTTCAATTGGGAGAAGGAATCTAGTGTTGGAAGCGTTAAGCTGTAGAGAATTTGACTGGAATTGGACTTTTGAGTAAACGGCACCGGAATGGGTTTTGGGTGATCTCAACAGCTTCGTATGGTGATTTTGGACTTAGGCGCGCAGCCGGATTCAGATTTGGAGGTCTGTAGGGTAATTTGAGGCATTTCGGCGAAATTTGGAAAAGTTGAA
>NW_017691975.1:4712-5518 GCF_001879085.1 Nicotiana attenuata | reverse complement strand
TCGTTCATACGAGATCCGGATAAAAAGATATAGGTATTGGAAAAAGGGCCAATGAGATGGTGCCAAGTAGCACCTTTTGACTTTTCAACCAAAATGGATATTTATCTTCCTATGTCGTCTCTTTCTTCATAATTCCAGAGAGCTCGACCAAATAAGACCCCTAACCTCACCCTTAAGCTGTCCACAAGGTTATCCAACAAGATTATCATCCGAGGCACAAAATCACGAAGCAATAACACTAGAACGATCCCCACGACGTGAGTATCGCTATATTGCCTCTCTTTTTCTTTGTAGTTGGAGTTTTGGAAGGTATTTAAAAGTTAAGAAAATGCCTTATTTCTGTATTTAAGCTTTTAAATATGAAGGAATGTTGATAAATTCATTTCCTAATAGCTAGAACTCACGGGACGGTGATTGGAAGCCGTGAGTTCGAATTATTCGACTTGTTGTGCGCTGTTTTTGGGCTGTTTCGTGTTGGTATTGGGTTGTATCTTTTACTATTGTTTTGTGGAGTTTTGGAGGAGGAAGGATGTGGAAAAAACACCATATAGATGTAGGGTTGTGGGCTGGTAGTTCTTCGTAACATTTCCGGATCGTTTGACACGACTACGGTGGCCGTCGTATGTATGAAGTGATTAGGTTGTGCGTGGACTGTTTTGGGAGGCTCAATATGATTATTATTGATGTTGTTTGGGCTGTTTGGTGATTGTTTGGAATTGTGTGAAGTCATATATATAGGGGAGGTGCTGTCCGTTTCATCGTAAAATAGGTTGTGGTCGATACATAATAGTTATGACGCTTGAATG
>NW_017691975.1:0-765 GCF_001879085.1 Nicotiana attenuata | reverse complement strand
ATATTCGGGGCCGAGTTCGAGCGGGTGGCTCTCAGCAATCTAGTGGATTCAAAGGGCAAAGCTGTTACACCCCGTGTTATCGTATGTAAGAGTACATCATAAGTCAATTAATGTGAGCTCAGAAAGGGAATCATCTTTTAAAAGTTTACAAAGTTAGTTCATCATGTTAATGTGGAGGTTACAAATATTTAAGATCATTAGTACCAAGTAGCAAGAGGGTTTGAAGGCTTAGAAGCTAAACGAATTGAAGAAATAAGTTTCGTCGAAAGTCGACAAGTTGGAATATTTTACCATGTACTTTTGGGGTGATACTAGGGTTATTAACATTATAACGAGATTATATTATGAGTTATTTTAGTCGTACGATAGTTGGTGTTATGTTTTGAAGTCAAGCGAGTTGTGGAACAAAAGATGGAAAAGGTCATCACAAGTTCCATTTATAATTTGCTGACATTTAGGTCAAATGTAGATGCACTTTTCTTCCAATATACTTGGAATCAATGGCTGATCTACATATCAAATTGAAGATCTACGAGTCTAGTTTCCAATGCATTAAACCGTTCTTCGATACGACATCGGGGTAGAGAGATATTTGCAGTTTTGCAAGACTGCACAGACTGTATAGTTGGCAAGTAGGTGTGTCACTAAAGCTTTTTGAGCAATACATTTCGTGTATTATATGAGGTCTTTTTGGGACATATTATATATCAAATTGAAGGTCTTGGAATCTAGTTTCCAACACTCTTAACCGTTCGTTCATACGAT
>NW_017691974.1:5225-5518 GCF_001879085.1 Nicotiana attenuata | reverse complement strand
CTCTATCTGCATCTGCATTGCATAAGGCTACTATTCTGCCTTCCAATTTGCATAAGGCTACCATTCTGCCTTCCAACTTGCATAAGGCTACCATTCTGCATTTCAATTTGCATAAGGCAACCATTCTGCCTTCCGAGGTTAAACTCTACCTCTATTTGCATCTGCATTGCATAAGGCTACTATTCTTCCTTCCAATTTGCATAAGGCTACCATACTGCCTTCCGAGGTTAAGCTCTACCTCTATCCGCATCTGCATTGACACAAGGATACTATCTTCCTCAACTTGCATAAGG
>NW_017691974.1:0-890 GCF_001879085.1 Nicotiana attenuata | reverse complement strand
TGGAAACTGGGGCAGAATATTGAGGAGGACCCTCATAATTCCGAAGTAATTTCAGCCGATCATCGCACGAGCAGTCGTCAGAAGCATCAACCCATCAAACTGGGGCAGAATTTTTAGGAGGACCCTCAAAATTCCATAGAAGGAAAGGTTGCAATGTCCCGAATTGCGTCACAGTCGTCGGTTTATCTAAAAATTATTTTAATTATACATTTATGTAATACTTTTAAAAAATCGTGTATGTCTATTATTGAAACTTTGTTTAGCAACGCTACCTCAATGATACAGACATTATTGCTAGATCAAAAGCCGAACAAGTCAAACAAAGCCCGCGGAGATACGAACTAACCTTTCCCATTACAAAACACACGATTTTTCTTTGGATGCAGGCATAAGGATTGCGAAATCATTAAAATATACTGCACACTCATGGAACAAACATTGTTCAAGAATACGACTCTCTTCACCGTTACACTTACCAGCATTTGCTATCCGCACACCAGTGATGTCCGGTATGTCACAATGCTCCCAGTAATCACAACGCCGCAATATGCTATCAACTAAGAAAACTCTACTGTCATTTCTTATCTTATTTCTTGCATAAGGCTACTATTCTGCCTTAAACTTTACCTCTATCTGCATATGAATTGCATAAGGCTACCATTCTGCCTTCCAATTTGCATAAGGCTACTATTCTGCCTTCCGAGGCTAAACTCTACCTCTATCTGCATCTGCATTGCATAAAGCTACCATTCTGCCTTCCAATTTGCATAAGGCTACCATTCTTCCTTTCAAGATTAAACTCTACCTCTATCTGCATCTGCATTACATAAGGCTACCATTCTGCCTTCCAATTTGCATAAGGCTACCATTCTGCCTTCCGAGGTTAAACT
>NW_017691973.1:5247-5518 GCF_001879085.1 Nicotiana attenuata | reverse complement strand
CGCACCGACATGACCAATTACTATATTTGGCATTTACGGCCATAAAACTCAAAATCCACGTGAGTCCCAAACTTTCGTGTGCTGTGGACCACGCCTTCTACCGTGGGCCCGGAGGGATCCGATCCCGGATAGCCTAATATTCTTCTGGGACATCAAATACGACCTAAGAAACAAGTGTCACCGCCCCACCATGACTAAATTACATTTTTGGCATTTTATGGCCATAAAACTCGAAATCCGCGTGAGTCCCAAACTTTCGTGTGCTGTGGAC
>NW_017691973.1:0-349 GCF_001879085.1 Nicotiana attenuata | reverse complement strand
CCTGGAGGGATCCGGTCCTGGATCGCCTAATATTCGTCCTGGACATCAAATACGACCAAAGAAACCAGGGTCACTGCCTCGCCATGACCAAATTACATTTTTACGGCCTTGAAACTCGAAATCCGAGCGAGTCCCAAACTTTCGTGTGCTGTGGACCACTCCTTCTGCCGTGGGCTCGGAAGGATCCGGTCATGGATCGCCTAATATTCGTCCTGGACATCAAATACGACTTAAGAAACCAGTGTCACCGCACTTCCATGAACAAATTACATTTTTTGTAATGTTACGGCTATAAAACTCGAAATCCGCGCGAGTCCCAAATTTTCGTGTGCTATGGACCACGCCTTCT
>NW_017691972.1:5291-5518 GCF_001879085.1 Nicotiana attenuata | reverse complement strand
TGTCTAAAATCTCAACTAGGGATTGGAGCCCTATGTTTGCAAAAAAGGCGACTAGGGAATGGAGGCCCTATGTCTAAAAATCTCAATTAGGGATTGGAACCCTATGTTGGCAAAAGGCGACTAGGAAATGCTGGCCCTATGTCTAAAATCTCAACTAGGGATTGGAGCCCTATGCTGGCAAAAAAGGCGACTAGGGAATGGAGGCCCTATGTCTAAAAATCTCAACT
>NW_017691972.1:0-280 GCF_001879085.1 Nicotiana attenuata | reverse complement strand
AAAAATCTCAACTAGGGATTGGAGCCGTATGTTGGAAAAAGGCGACTAGGGAATGGAGGCCCTATGTCTAAAATCTCAACTAGGGATTGGAGCCCTATGTTGGCAAAAGGCGACTAGAGAATGGAGGCCGTATGTCTAAAATCTCATCTAGGGATTGGAGCCCTAGGTTGGCGAAAGGCGAATAGGGAATGGAGGCACTATGTCTAAAATCTCAACTAGGGATTCGAGCCCTATGTTGGCAAAAAAGGCGACTAGGGAATGGAGGCCCTATGTCTAAAAT
>NW_017691971.1:4963-5518 GCF_001879085.1 Nicotiana attenuata | reverse complement strand
GCTCCAATCCCAGAGTTGAGATTATTAGACATAGGCCTCCGTACCCTAGTCACCTTTTTGCCAACATTAGGGCTCCAATCCCTAAATTGAGATAGGGTCTTCATTCCCTGGGGTCGTTTTTTCCAACATTAGGTCTCCAATCCCTGAGTTGAGATTTTTAGACATAGGGCCTCAATTCCCTAGTCGCCTTTTTGCCAACATTAGGGCTCCAATCCCTAAGTTGAGATTTTAGACATAGGGCCTCCGTTCCCTAGTCGCCTTTTTGCCAATATTAGGGCTCCATTCTCTGAGTTGAGATTTTAGACATAGCGCCTCCATTCCCTAGTCGCCTTTTTGCCAACATTAGGACTCTAATCCCTGAGTTGAGATTTTTAGACATAGGGCCTCCATTCTCTGGGGTCGTTTTTTCCAACATTAGGGCTCCAATCCCTGAGTTGAGATTTTTAGACATAGGGCCTCCATTCCCTAGTCGCCTTTTTGCCAACATTAGGGCTCCAATCCCTAAGTTGAGATTTTAGACATAGGGCCTCCGTTCCCTAGTCGCCTTTTTGCCAA
>NW_017691971.1:0-408 GCF_001879085.1 Nicotiana attenuata | reverse complement strand
TTTTTTCCAACATTAGGGCTCCAATCCCTGAGTTGAGATTTTTAGACATAGGGCCTCAATTCCCAAGTCGCCTTTTTGCCAACATTAGGGATCCAATCCCTGAGTTGAAATTTTTAGATATAGGGTCGCCGTTCCTTAGTAGCCTCTTTGCCAACATTATGGCTCCAATCCCTATGTTTAGATTTTAGATATAGGGCCTCCATTCCCTAGTCGCCTTTTTTCCAACATTAGGGCTCCAATCCCGGAGTTGAGATTATTAGACATTGGGCCTCCATTCCCTAGTCTCCTTTCTGCCAACATTAGGGCTCCAATCTCTTAGTTGAGATTATTAGACATAGGGCCTCCATTCCCTAGTCGCCTTTTTGCCGACATTAGGGCTCCAATCCCTAAGTTGAGATTATTAGACAT
>NW_017691970.1:4884-5518 GCF_001879085.1 Nicotiana attenuata | reverse complement strand
GAACCATGATGCCTTTGAATAATGATATGCAAAAGATTGAAAGGGATCCTCAGGCCATGACATGGTGTTCTCGGGCTATGAGGATGGTGCCTCCGAACGATGACGCCTTTGAACAAGTTGGCGATATTTCAGCCCATGAAGGATGCAGTAGCATGTGGCGTTCTTTCAGCCATGCAGATGCAGTATGTGGCGATTTTTCAGCCCATGAAGGATGCAGTAGCATGTAGCGATCTTTCAGCCGTGCAGATGTAGTATATGGTGATCTTTCAGCCCATGAGATGCAGTATGAGGCGATCTTTCAGCCCATGCAGATGCAGTATGAGGCGATCTTTCAGCCCATGAAATGCAGTATGAGGCGATCTTTCAGCCGTGCAGGTGTAGTATGAGGCGATCTTTCAGCCATGCAGATGTGGCGATCTTTCAGCCATGTGAATGCAGTATGAGGCGATCTTTCAGCCATGAAATGCAGTATGAGGCGATCTTTCAGCCATGAAATGTAGCATGAGGCGATCTTTCAGCCCATGAAATGTAGTATGAGGCGGTCTTTCAGCCCATGAAATGCAGATGGAGGTAGAGCTTAACCTCGGAAGGCAGAATGGTAGCCTTATGCCATGCAGAGAATGCGGAGGGAGAC
>NW_017691970.1:0-687 GCF_001879085.1 Nicotiana attenuata | reverse complement strand
ACAATGATTACACTCATGTTGCACATTGTCGATCAAGATGTGTATGGTTTAGGTAAGGTAGTTGTTCGTTTGGACTCGGCCGGTTGAGATCCTGGTAGTCGACACAGACTCTGACCTTCCCACCCTTCTTTGGTACTGGAACGATGTTGGCTAACCATGTTGGGTATTCCACTACCCTAAGAACCTTAGCTTTGACTTGCTTAGTGACTTCTTCCTTGATTTTCAAACTCATATCCAGCTTGAACTTTCTGAGCTTCTGTTTTACTGGCGGACATGTCAGATCAGTCGGCAGTTTGTGAGCCACAATAGACGTACTTAGACCGGTCATGTCGTCATATGACCAGGCGAACATGTCCTCATATTCCCTTAGAAATTCTGTGTATTCCTTCTTTTCTAATGGCGATAAGTGAACACTGATTCGTGTTTCCTTGACATTTTTTGCATCTCCCAGGTTAAGAATTTCTGTCTCGTCCAGGTTGGACTTAGGTCTATTCTCAAAGTTCTCTACTTCTTTGACAATTTCCTCTAGTATGTCATCTTCTTCTGACTCAACGTCCGTTTGTTGCGTTGTCTCATTGCATGTCACAGTCATTGGTTCATCAAGATAAGTAATAGTAATGCTGTATAAATAAAGTAATGAGAGAAAAATAATAACGAGTGTTGATTCATAAGAAAAGTCAAAAAATG
>NW_017691969.1:5077-5518 GCF_001879085.1 Nicotiana attenuata | reverse complement strand
CCAGGTGGGTGCCTGATTGCCAAAACTTGAACTGTATTCCCTTGTTCTCCAGGTTGGCGCCTGATTGCCGAAACTTGAACTGTATTCCCTTGTTCTCCAGGTGGGCACTGATTACAGAAACTTGAACTGTATTCCCTTGTTCTCCAGGTGGGCCCCTGATTGCCAAAACGTGAACTGTATTCCCTTGTTCTCCGGATGGGCGCCCGATTACAAAAACTTGAACTGTATTCCCTTGTTCTCTAGGTGGGCGCCTGATTGCCGAGACTTGAACTTTATTCCCTTATTCTCCGGGTGTGCGCCTGATTGCATAAACTTGAACTGTATTCCCTTGTTCTCCAGGTGGGCGCCTGATTGCCAAAACTTGAACTGTATTGCCTTGTTCTCTATGTGGGCGCCTGATTGCCAAAACTTGAACTGTATTCCCTTGTTCTCCAGGTGGGC
>NW_017691969.1:0-386 GCF_001879085.1 Nicotiana attenuata | reverse complement strand
CCTTGTTCTCCAGGTGGGCGCCTGATTGCCAAAACTTGAACTGTACTCTCTTGTTCTCCAGGTGGGCACATGACTGCCAAAACCTAAACTGTATTCCCTTTTTCTCCAGGTGGGCGCCTGATTTCCAAAACTTGAACTGTATTCCCATGCTCTCCAGGGAGGCAAATGATTGCCGAAACTAGAACTGTCTTCCCTTGTTCTCCAAGTGGGCGCCTGATTGTCAAAAGTTGAACTGTCTTCCCTTGTTCTCCAGGTGGGCGCCTGATATCCGAAACTTGAACTGTCTTCCCTTGTTCTCCAGGTGGGTGCCTGATTGCCAAAACTTGAACTGTATTCCCTTGTTCTCCAGGTTGGCGCCTGATTGCCGAAACTTGAACTGTATTCCC
>NW_017691968.1:4772-5519 GCF_001879085.1 Nicotiana attenuata | reverse complement strand
ATTAGTTCCAACATCTAACCACCACATTAGTTCCAACATCTAACTACCACAGCTATAACCAACCTATTACCACACTTGACCACCTCAGCTATATCTAACTGACTACCACACCCAACCAACCCATCTATAACTATAGTCATCATATGACACAAGGAAACATTAACCTAAGCGACCCTAGTATCCGTTAAGAACACAATGCAGAGGAATCACAACCCAACAATAGCCCGCCGCTTTCTTCTAATATTTCCATGTCGATCTGAAGACTTTTATACTGTTCCTTCCAATTGTCTGCCTCTACTTGATAATCATGCATTAATTGTTCTGAGAGGGAAACCCCTTCATCATCTCCGTGCCAATGAGATTGATCTAAAAAAACAAAGAAAGAAAAAGTGAGAACCCTAAAAATAAGAAAAGGGTGAAGTCAAATTTCAAAAAGGATACCTTTAAAGAAGAACGAACTATATCATTCATCAAGGTCAAAGAACTATGGCCATCAAGCTTAGCCCTTTCAACTGGACCAATCAAAGGCTTCAACCACACGTCAGCTCGGCCTGACTTCCTCAAAAGGTTTCCTTCAGTCAGGAACTTCGATGGTAACTTGCCTCATAGCCTCACCTCCACTTGAGGAACCAACCTCAGTATAGTGAACAGTTGAAGGAGGAACAGTTGAAGGAGGAGTAGTCGAAGGAGGAACTGTAGAAGCAGTCAAAGCAGCTGGGAGACGGTACAGCCACACGGCAAAGGAGT
>NW_017691968.1:0-3980 GCF_001879085.1 Nicotiana attenuata | reverse complement strand
CTTGCCTCAGAATTTATAGGCAATTATCAGAAGAGGTGTCTGGAAAAGGTGCCTTTTCAGAAGAATACGCTGCCTGCCGCGGTCAGAGAGGCTCTCTGAATCAGTCCAAAAATAATCTTATCGATCGATCATTATCCAAATCCGAAGCCGAAGCCGAGCCGAGCGACGACGACGGCGCGAGGGTTCATTCTCTTCAACTCCTTTTAAGAGCTTTAAGAAGTGATTCTATATATAAGCACACAAATGTGGTTGTCCCTCACCAATGAGGGACAAAGTGCAAGACAAAAGTTCACTTCTTCAAATTTTCAATTTCCCTCCATTTTATTTCCCTCCATTTCCAATTCACACTTCTTCTACTTTAAAGCCCAATGGCTTAAAGTCCAACATAGTAATCCAGCACTTCCACCACCCATTGTCACACACTCATTAGCTACTAAATTAAGAGCTAAAATCCTTGGTGAGAGAACATAAATTCACTTTACACCACCCAAGATCACCACAAAACAAGGCCAACCAACAGTCATTTTCACTAGGAAGGACTATATGATCACACTGGCTAGAAAATTTCAATACACCATCATAGACAAATTCCTTCACACCATGCCAAGAATGGAATAGATCATGAGAAGTTTTATTGCACAGACAAAACTTAAAGGAGGAGTCAAAATTAATCATTTCAATGGTAGAACTATCTACATTGACCTTGACAATGAGTATAATTACACGACTGTCTAGATAAAACAGTTCCTGTTTATACAAGGGCAGAGAATGCAGCTTCAAGAATGGACTCCTAAGTTTAAAGCAAATGAAGACTCACCTATTGTTCCTACTTGGGCGATAGTCCCAGAACTGCCTGGCACCTATACTACATAGAGGTTCTTACATTGTTGTTATCACCTGTTGGGAAGGTGCTTCACCTCGATGTTGCATCATTGCAAAAGACCAGAGGCAGTGTAGCAAAGGTAAGAGTGCATATTGATTTGAGAAAACAAAGAACTCATCATGTCTGGCTGGGATTTGATGAAAAACGAGACGAGAATGGGGATGGTGAATGACTAGAAGTAGAATATGAGGATCTGCCTGCATACTGCCTTTATTGCAAACATCTGGGGCATGAGAATCAACTATGTCCTATCAAAAGAAGAGAGGGGGAATGAAAGAGAAATGAAGGAGGTGTAGCAGCAGAACTCAATATCACTCAGAATACCACAGACAATGTTGGGAACAAAGACATTCAACCAAAAACAAATCAGCAATGCATATGCAAGGCAAAGAAAAAACCCGGAAGCAACAACAAGTAAAATAGGATCAAAACAAGGACCAGATTAAAGGACACAAGCATAATGAATCAACACAACAAGAAATGACGAATAACCATCAAAAGGACCAGTGGCAAACCCAAAAGAGGAAGAATCTCAAAGGAGTAAATGCCAAGACTAAACAAGAGAAAAACACGCAGCCTATGGACAATATATCTGAGAACCAAACACCAGTGAACCACCAATCCACATATAAAGAGTCCAATATACAAGATGATCATCAAATGGCACAGGAAAGTGTAAAGATTGTTGAAATGCCGAAATACACAGCTGAAGTTGAGGGAGAAAATATGGCCAGTCAGGTAGAATTTCAAGATGGAAATCCAAAGAAGCTTGATGGACTACAGATCTTGCAAGAAAGTACAGGGGCACCTGTAAACCTTGAGGTGATAAATACAGGGGCTGAACTAAGTCAGAGGACAAGCTCTCATGATGAAGACCATAGGATCATGGTGATCGAGGAAAAAATCCAATGGAAACACAACCAGTCATGTCCGAGGCCAAACATAATCCCAGCCAAAAGAAAAGGAAAGAATTATGAAACAGAGGGAATCACCTTCTTTGGCTAGCATTCAACCTTATAATTCACCTTCACCATATGCAGTGTCATTGCATCACCAAGAAGATGCAGGAGCAACAAGTGATGGAACTCAGTGAGCATCAACTTCTATGGCCAAGGATGTAGGAACTGGAAAAATTGCAGCACACACCACAGTCTGAGTCAGTATATGAGTCAACAGTTGCAACATTGGAGGAACGATGCCATTTGAACAAGTCGTCTACTTCGAGCCTTGAGGAGAATGAAGTCATGCAATTGCAGTCAGATGAAGATATAGTTTCTCCTGATGAAACTGATATTGTCCAATTTGATGCCTTGGAGGGGGAAGAATATCAATTAATGATGATACAAGAGACTGGTGAGACCTCTGACCAACACACGAAGTTGGATAAGGAACTGGATATTGTAACAAAGGTCTCTGAAACATCAAATAATATGCAATTGGCATGCACATCAGCCACTGATCAGAATATGACACTACAACTCCATGTTCCATTGAAGAAACCTTTACAGACATTGCATGACTTAGTCACTCATAATGTGGAACTTGTGAACACACCTATGCTGGAGCAACAACAACGTGAAGAAGAAGGGGATAATGAGTCAACTGCTACAAATTTCCAACAAGTGGCAAGAGAAGCAGATTTATCTTCTAGATATAGCACAAAAGGGGGTAAAAAGTCAAAGAAACAGAACCAAAATAGAGAGCAGCAGAAACCATCCAGAATAATACCTAGGGGGCAACTTTACTATCCAAATAATGATTAAGGCACTTATTTGGAACATTAGGTCGGTACACACCCAGCAGGCCTTCCCAAGAATGATTAACATGCAAATGGAGCGAAAGTTCTTTATTATTGCATTTGTGTGCAGTGAAATCTGGGAGGCCGATTTCTCCTTGACAAAATGCTTCGGAGGGTAATCTCGGAAGCCCGGGACCTCGAGCCAGTCACTTCCCTCCAGATCGATCGATGCCATGCCAAGGATAATGCCGGCCGAAGTCCCGACGAACGTAGGAATTTCCCAAGGAATGCATCTGGGGTCAACCAAGTCTATTCGAGCAGTTCGATATCGGCCCGCGCATACGTCATAAAGCTAGCCGGTTGTCCCATCCCATTTCTTTTGTCACGCAACGTATCTTGTACTAAGTTTGGGCTTCCCCTTTCTATAAAAGGGGAGTCGCTAACACCCTGTAAATTAGAGCTCCAACTATTCTACACAAGTGCAATAATATCTCTCTCTCTCTCTCTTCTTTCTAAAATTGCTTGTTCTCACTAGCCCGAGGCCATTCTAATATTAATCGCTTTCTTACTTATTCTTCGTCATATTACTTGGTACTGGCCTTAAAGAGCCTTGTTTAATCATATCTTAACTGTTATCCCATTCCTGATTTCCCTCGATAGCTCGAGCTCTACCTAAAATGCTGACCCCGAGGCCCTTTATCGACCAGTCCTACACTCGAGCAGCAAGTTCCTTTGTTCGCTCAACTCCTCTTTCAGCCCGTATCCCCTTGGTAAAACAAACCCGGACAGTAAGCCTTTAGGTTCAATTATCACCCATTTTTAGCTTGCATTTCATCATTAGATTTCGTATTTTTAGCATCAACTGCTCTAAACTAGCTCGAGAATAGATCACGTATTTTTAGAATCTCATTTACAAATTCAATTGTTGTTACCATTTTCACGGTAAACAGTTTGGCGCCTACCGCGGGGCTAAACATAATAGTGATTATTTTCTTGCTGGTTTCATTGCACAAACGCACGTTATCTTTCATACTTTTTCTTATCTCACGATATCACTGGAGCCCAAGCTCCAAGAAATTTCTTATCTCATATTCCATCACAAACAACAATATAACGACTTCCCAGTAAGGGAACAAAACATCATCTCAAATATTCTGGCAAGGGGATTACTATAACCACATTAGTTACACCATCTAACCACCACATTAGTTCCAACATCTAACTACCACAGCTATAACCAACCTATTACCACACTTGACCACCTCCAGCTATATCTAACTGACTACCACACCCCAACCAACCCCATCTATAACTATAGTCATCATATGCAACAGGAAACATTAACCTGAGCGACCCTAG
>NW_017691967.1:5242-5519 GCF_001879085.1 Nicotiana attenuata | reverse complement strand
GCCCTAATGTTGGCAAAAGGTTACTAGGGAATGGAGACCCTATGTCTAAAAAGGCACAACTCAGGGATTGGTGCCCTAATGTTGGCAAAAGGCGACTCGAGAATGGAGGCCCAATGTCTAAAAAGGCACAACTCATGGATTGGAGCCCTAATATTGGCAAAAGGCGACTAGGGAATGGAGGCCCTATGTCTAAAAAGGCTCAACTCAGGGATTGGAGCCCTCATGTTGGCAAAACGCGACTTGGGAATGGAGGCCCTATGTCTAAAAAGGCACAACT
>NW_017691967.1:0-243 GCF_001879085.1 Nicotiana attenuata | reverse complement strand
GGATTGGAGCCCTAATGTTGGCAAAAGGCGACTAGGGAATGGAGGCCCTATGTCTAAAAAGGCTCAACTCAGGGATTGGAGCCCTAATGTTGGCAAAAGGTTACTAGGGAATGGAGACCCTATGTCTAAAAAGGCACAACTCAGGGATTGGAGGCCTAATGTTGGTAAAAGGCGACTCAAGAATGGAGGCCCAATATCTAAAAAGGCACAACTCATGGATTGGAGCCCTAATATTGGCAAAAG
>NW_017691966.1:4543-5519 GCF_001879085.1 Nicotiana attenuata | reverse complement strand
AACTTCCCTTCAAGTCATTCACTGCCCCGACACGTGGGCAAACATCCTACCATCATATCACTACTGCGGAACAATCGTTCATAAGCATCATGGCAACTTGTGTCTAGCCCCAGAGCCCTCAGAAGTACCGCTCTGGGCTGAAACAATAAAATATCCTTCTACAAAGCGACGATAATAATCCGATCAGCTATATTGGGAGAAACATCCCGTATCACATCTGTAGTACCATTACGGTCCTTCAATTCTCGATTTATAACAAGCGGTTCGCGTCGCGTAAGATTGAGTAGGAAGGAAACAAAGGCATAAGCCTCACAGGAATCAAATCGCACGATGAGGAATCAAGAAGGGAAGTACTCCTAACAGCCCTGCAGCCTCCCGAGGATAAGTACAGACGTCTCCGTACCGATTCGCGAGACTCTACTAGACTTGCTCATGACTCGTGAGACCTAAGGGAACCTAGTGCTCTGATACCATGTTGTCACGGCCCAAAATCCACTAAGGGTCGTGATGGCGCCGGACACTGCTGTCAGGCAAGCCAACCAAATTACTTAATCGAATTCTCGTTTTAATACTTTTGAAATCTAGGATTTTCCTTCAAATTTAGCAATTTAAAAGATAATTATCTCAAATCAAATTTAAATGATAAGCAGTTAATACAAAATACTTCAAACCATCCCGGAACCCGGTGTCACAAGTGCATGAGCAACTTCTAAGAAAAATCAAATAAAGTACAATAACTGTTCGGAACACAATATTGGACAGAAAATAAATACAGAAAATTGAAAGAGACTCTGCTGACTGCAGGTCGCCTCGAGAAGTGCAGCTCACCTAAGTCTCCGTATCCACCATGCTGCTACGCCCAGTAGGCCACTAGAGTTACATATACTTGTGCAACAAAAATGCACAGAAGTGTAGTATGAGTACGAAAACAACGTGTACTCAATGAGTATCCCGTCTAATCTCGAAGAAGTAGAGA
>NW_017691966.1:0-3071 GCF_001879085.1 Nicotiana attenuata | reverse complement strand
CCCGACCAATCACACCAACCAGTCCCAAAACACATTACGGACTTACTCGAGGCCTCAAATCACATCAAACAACGCTAAAATCATGAATCAACCGCCAATCCAAGCTTTATGAACTTTAGAACTTCCAACTTCTACTTTCGATGCTTAAACCTATCAAATCACGTCCGATTGACCTCAAATTTTGCACACAAGTCATATTCGACATTACGGACCTACTCCAACTTTCGGAATCAGATTTTGACCCCGATATCAAAAAGTCCACTTCCGGTCAAACTTCTCAAAAACCTTCAAATTTCTATCTTTAGCCAAATGACTCCAAAATGGCCTACGGACCTCCGAATTCACTTCCGATCGCGCTCCCGGCACTAGAATCACCATATGGAGCTATTCACAGACTCGGAATCCCAAACGAACATCGATAACACTGGAATGCACTTCAAGCCAAACTTATGAAATTTCTTCCAAAAAGCTAACTTCCACAATAGGCGCCAAGTCCGAAATCATCATACGAACCTGTTGGAACCTTTAGATCCCAATTCCAAGGTTATTTACTTACAAATCCAATCTTAGTTAATTCTTTCAACTTTAAGCTTCCGAAATGAGAATTCTCTTTCCAAATCAACTCTGAACTTCCCGAAACTTAATTCCGACCACGCGTACAAGTCGTAATACCTGAAATGAAGTTGTTCATGGCCTCAGACTACTGAACGATGAGCCAGAGCTCAAAACGACCGATCGGGTTGTTACATTAATTTAATAGCTTAATTAGTTTCATGCCCGTTTGTGACTATTAATTAGTCGATTGTTTGGTTTTTAAGTTCCCTGAATTTGTCTTAGGGTCAGCCTTATTGCTTGGGCTTTGTGGTCAGTCTAGACCCCATTCCAAGAGAGTGTGGCTTGGTTTGAGCCTGAGCCCATGTTTAATGGACCATTGAGCCCGTTGGTTTCATGACCCATACCTATTTGATCTGGGTTGGTTTTAGGGTAATAAACAGGGGTGTGAGGGGTTAATTTGGGTAATTTGGGGTAGGGAATCTTTGGGTAACTGCCTAGGAAGCTTCTAGAAAGCTGGGGAAGGGGCTGTTTTGAAAAAAATGAAAACTAAATAAGGTCATCTAGGCAAAAAATGAAAATTCAAAAGGGCAAAAATGCAAGCTGAAATCTGTTGTTTACCCTACTTTCCATGCCTATAAAGGCATCCTTTCTTGCCTTTGAAGGCAGAGCTAAGAGTTAGAAAAATCAGAAAAATCCAGGCGGCTAATGATTTTCCAGAAAAAACACTGTTCCATTGTTTTCTGCTTTGGATTTCTCTGAATCTCTCTAATCCTGAAGCATTTCTGGTTCATTTAAGGTTTATAAATGGCTTGAACTTAGTTTTAAGGTCTGGTTTTTAAAGATATCTGGGTTGTATTCAAGTGAGACTGTTTTGGCAGACTGTTCAAACATTTTTTTGGTTTTAAAACTGGTTCATTGGGGTTATTTCTGCTGCTGATCTCTGATTGATCTCTGCTTCTTGCTGCTGCTCACTTTTAACCCCTGCTTCTCTTAATCTTTAGGTACATGTTTCTGCACCTTTCTTAATGTAAAATTTGGATTTGGGAGTTGAAAGTGGGAGTCAAGAGCTGTGATTAATAACCATAGCATTTGTGTTCACAGTTAGCTTTTGTTTTCTTTTGTTTTCTTTGTTTTGTTTACCTGCAATTTCTGTCCCCTGTTTTAAACATGTAATTAGAAAACTGACATTTAGCACATCATATGCTATTTGATAGATTGGATGAAACCGTTAAAATGTAATTACTAGGTGTTACTTATTTTTTGTTTAAGATTTGAACTGAAATGATTCAGGCTGTTCCGACCCTCTTCTTAAAACTGTGTTAGATAAATTATCAAGCATGTAGTAATATGGATCTCATATGCAAGTTTGGACTGAAGTTCATTATTATCATGTTTAAGTTTAACTCGTATGCATGGCTGTTCAATTGCAGCAGGAATTTGGACATACTTTGGGGTCTTCTTTAAGATTCAGTTTTAAAATCAATTCCAGACTTAGCTCAATTACTTTTCTCTCTTATCTTTGAGATCTGAATTTAGTCTTTCATCACGTGTATTGAATTCAAGGGGGTCACTTTAATTTGTTAGTGAAATGGCTATGTAATGATTATTTGAGAATTTTCAATCAGTTAATGTCTTAAATTATGCTATGAGAGGTCCAGTGGTTCGTATTTTCCTGCTTACTGCGTGACTAGGAGGAATAATTGAGGTCTATATTGTTATCTGGAGCCCAAGGCTCCTGATGACTCAAAAGGACTTGTGTTGTCCAAGACTCGAACTCGAGTCATGTTTTGTATTGGTCCCAATATTGGCCTTCCGAATTTGTGTCACTTCAGGTGTTCATTCGCATTATGGTGGCTCGACGTCGAGTCTTTGCGCAGGAGCAGCGGATGTAGGAGCTTGGGCTCGCCCTTAGGCCCAAATGGGACTGCCCTTCCTAACGGGACCTGGGCCACATCCCTTCATTGGGCCTTAGCAGCCCTTTAATTTATTGTTGTTTGAGCATGCAGTAGATTCGAGTTCCTGTTAATAAATAGAGATTCCACGTTTGTTCTTGGTTAATTAGATTCTCTTGACATTTTGAGGTGTGCCATTCAAACCAATAACAACTTATGGCCCTCATGTATTAGTTTAAAAACGCTCTAATTAGGATAAATTGAGGCGCGCCATGCCAAACAAAAATGACAATTGCATGGCCCTCATTTTAGTTAAACTTGTATTGATCCTTAGAATTCAAGGCGCGCTATTTAGCAAATTTCCATTGCCCTTGCAAAGTTGCAAACGCGAAATTGCTTTAGGCGCATTAGTTTAATAATATTACCTTCCTAAATTCGGGTGCGCATTTATGTGACCCAAATCCAAAT
The DNA here is from genome assembly GCF_001879085.1 of Nicotiana attenuata. Taxonomy (NCBI): domain Eukaryota; kingdom Viridiplantae; phylum Streptophyta; class Magnoliopsida; order Solanales; family Solanaceae; genus Nicotiana; species Nicotiana attenuata. The sequence continues at coordinate 156 of NW_017691966.1, read as the reverse complement.
CTCAACGATGTTAAAATATGTCAAAGACCACGGGTGCATTTATGTGACGTGGTTTGAGACAATTTTAATAACGTTGCAATTTTCTCTAAAAAGGTAAAAGCGGTTAAAGGTTAAAATTGCACATAGGTTCGAAAAATGTTTAAAATACGGATAACT
>NW_017691965.1:5282-5519 GCF_001879085.1 Nicotiana attenuata | reverse complement strand
TGGAGCCCTAATGTTGGAAAACGGCGACTCGGGAATGTAGGCCCTATGTCTAAAATTTCAACTCACGGATTGGAGCCCTAATGTTGGAAAAAAAGCGACTAGGGAATAGAGGCCCTATATCTAAAATCTCAACTCAGGGATTGGAGCCCTAATGTTGGCAAAAAAGGCGACTAGGGAATGGCGGCCCTATGTCTAAAAATCTCAACTTAGGGATTGGAGCCTAATGATAGGCAAAAG
>NW_017691965.1:0-274 GCF_001879085.1 Nicotiana attenuata | reverse complement strand
AATCTCAACTCTGGGATTGGAGCCCTAATGTTGGCAAAAAGGCGACTAGGGAATGGAGGCCCTATGTCTAAAAAATCTCAACTCAGGGATTGGAGCCCTAATGTTGGCAAAAAGCCGACTGGGGAATGGAGGCCCTATGTCAAAAATCTCAACTCAGGGATTGAAGCCCTAATGGTTGCAAAAAGGCAACTAGGGAATGGAGACCCTATGTCTAAAATCTCAACTTAGGGATTGGAGCCCTAATGTTGGCAAAAAGGCGACTACGGAATGGAGG
>NW_017691964.1:0-5519 GCF_001879085.1 Nicotiana attenuata | reverse complement strand
TGAGAAACCGTCCTCGGGAGGACTATTGTCAAGGACGAGCAACTGGAAGTAAGAAATAACGGTAGGATATGTTTAGAATGGACATAAGGATATTCCTTAGATATTCCTTATTTGTACTTTTAGGGTTTCTTGGAAATACCCCTTATAATAGGAAGAGATAGAGAACAAAAGGGGGATCTTTACTTTTTGATAAGAGCACATTGTAAAAGGTTGACTAGAAGGAATATAACAAAAGTTGTCTTGTTCGCTGATTTTCTTATCCAAGCACGCATTGTTTAATCTTTGTTCACAAGATCCAAAGATTCCTTATCCATCTTCACTTCTCATCTTTCCACGCTGCTGTCAGGAGAAAGAACCATCCAAATCATATAATAATTGGGTGGTAGATTCTTTCTTATTACATTTATTGCCATTATCTACATTTATTGCATGTTCATGTTATAATATTTATTGGTAATCGTTGAATGGTAAATCGACTATTTACTGCTCTCAAACAATGTTCATCTTATCAATTTCCTACAATATTTGATCTAGAGTTTATTATATTTAGCTAAGATTCATCCTTCATTTCTTCATTAATTAGTTTAACAAAAGGCTTAACACTTTTTGGTCAAACAATTTGACGTCGTCTATGGGGAGTTTTTTAGTTAAAATTTTTAGTTTCTTCTAGATCATAAAGAAGAATAGCCATCTTTTTCTCGTCTGCACAAACTAAGAATGGCAGGAAAGGAGATGAAAGACAGAAAGCAATAGTGGGTGTCACCACCAACATCTTAAACACCATCAACGAGGATGGCAGAGGAGACGAGGAGAATGTGACGCCGAGTGCTACACCCAGGCGGAGTGATTCACCTCCCCCTCATGGAAGTGTAACCGCTTCACGCGAAAGGGGAGCCTCCACATCCATAGCTGAGGAAGCACCACCAGCAATCAAAAAACTAATGGAGACGTGGTTGACAAGCACTCTAAGCGACATACTCGACAAACCTGCTCAACGAGCAAATAGAAACGTCATACAGACGGATGTCACAGCAACCGCCAACGAGCAACCTGCTCCCCCAACAGGTAACACTCACACCGTTGTTGATGCAGGTAACGATGCACTTACAGCCATTCTAAAGAAAATGGAAGAAATGGAGAACGAGAACAAAGAACTCCGCGACCAGATGGGGAATATCAAGAAAGGGCTGATAAGATACCGGGCGCCCCAAAACTGCTTCCGAAACGGGATGTCGTCCGATTCGTCGAACAACCATAAAGCGAGGAGGCAACCCCACATGCCACACCCAAGACCTTCAAGATGCCACCATATTTGAAAATATATGACGGCACAACAGATCCCGAAGATCACATCATTCACTACGTTATAGCAGTAAAGGGCAACGATCTCCCAAAGGAGCAAGTATTATCAGTGTTACTAAAAAAGTTCGGTAAGACCTTAACTAGGGGAGCCTTAACCTGGTACTCACAGTTACCAGTACAATCTATAACAACGTTTGAAGAAATGGCTAACAAGTTCGTCACAGCCCATGCCGGGGCTAAGAAGGCGGAAGCTAGAGTAAACGATATATCCGTCGTTAGGAAACTACCTGGCGAGGGACTCAGGGACTTTTTAGCTCGGTTCAACAGGGTAAGAATGAGCTTACCAAATGTATTGGAAGGGATGGCGGTAGCAGCTTTCCAAAATGGGTTGAGCAGGAATGGGTCAAGAGCGACAAGAAAACTATTGAGCAGACTCATGAAATACCCTCCCACTACTTGTGAAGAAATTCACAACGCCTACTACGCCGAGGTGAGAGCTAACGAGGACGAACTTAACCGTCTTCCAACTCCAAACAGAGCCAAGGAAAGACCGTCGTAATGACGGTCGAAGAGACCAGTCAGGCTACGCCTCAATCGAGACAGACACCAACCTTATGTTAGAACAGCCATTCCACCATCTCTTCGCCATGAGAAAGGACCGTCCAGGTCGCATACAGGGACTCAGTGGAATGAACGAGGCATGCCTCCACTCTTATCTGCTTACAATTTTTGTGTTTCCCCTTCAGAAATAGTGTACGCACTAGAGAAGCTCGGCCCAAAGGTGAAGTGGCCACAGAAGATGAAGTCCGTCCCAAGTACCAAAAGTCGAACGTCCTCTGTGAGTTCCATCAAAAGTGGGGCAACAAGACCGAGGACTACATAGCCCTACGGCAAGAAGTAGTGAACATGCTTCACCAGGGGCATCTGAGAGAGCTGATGAGTGACTGAGGACGAGCCAACTTCGGTCGCGGACGAGAACAACACCAAGGCCCTCCAAAGCCACCCTCACCTGCCCGCACCATCTAAATGATCATCGGCGGAGCAATCAACCACGTGAAGTTTACCGCCACACACAAACTGAAGCGATCAATCACCCACGAACAATATGATGACCTCGGAGAAAGTACCATCTTCGATACGTCAGATACCAATGGTTTGACTTTTCCTCACTTCGATGCTCTTGTCATTACTTTACGTATTTCAGATACTGATGTAAAAAGAATAATGGTAGACGACGGAAGCGGCGCGTGTATTATTCACCCTCGAGTTCTTGCACAAATGTGACTCGAGGACAAGATAGCACCACCCTGCATAACACTAACAGGTTTTAACAATGCAGTCGAACGAACTTCAGGAGAAATAACGCTGCCCGTTCTGGCCGGGGGAGTCACCTTAGAAACAACGTTCTATGTCATGAACCAAGACATAGCTTACAACGCCATCATAGGACGACCATGGATACACGCCATGAGGGCCATCCCGTCCAGCTTTTATCAAGCAATCAAGTTCCTTACTCCGTGGGGGATATTCAGCATCAGAGGCGAACATCGCACGACCCAAGAGTGCTACCTCATCGCCCAAGATTGTACACACACTCAACAACTAAAAAGAACAGACTCGGAAGCATAGCAATTATCCAAGTCAGAGTCAGAACTCAACGAGAAAAAAGACGTTATCAAGGACCCCGACGTCGTGGAAGCCGCAGGGTCAACGGTAGAAGATCTTGACCCCATCCAATTAGACAGCAGCGACAACAACAAAAGGGCTTACATAGGCCATAAACTCTCCGAGCTAGGTAAATTTCATAAGTTTTTAATTAACAACGCGATCTGTTTGCTTTTTCCCATGCAGATATGCCAGGTATCCCGAAAGACGTTGCCACACACAAATTGAACGTCGATCCCCTTCACCCTCCAGTACGACAAGTAAGAAGAAAATTCAATGCCGCAATCAATGAAGCCGTCAGTGATGAGGTGGATAAGCTACTCGCTAACCTCTCCATCCGGGAGTCAAAATACCCCCAATGGGTCGCCAACGTAGTCATGGTGAAAAAGAAAAATGGGAAGTGGCGGATGTGCGTGGATTTCGTGGACCTAAATAAGTCCTGCCCAAAAGACTCCTTTTCGTTGCCCCATATCGATCAGCTCATTGACGCAACAGCAGGGCACGAGTTGTTGAGCTTCTTGGACGCATACTCAGGTTACAACCAAATCCTCATGGAGAAAGAGGACCAAGAAAAGACTAATTTCATCACCCATCAAGGAACGTACTGTTACTGAGTCATGCCATTTGGGTTGAAGAACGCGGGAGCGACTTATCAAAGATTGGTAACAAAGATGTTCAAGGACCAACTCGGCAAAATAATGGAAGTTTACATAGACGACATGTTGGTCAAATAAAAGAGGAAGGAAGACCATATCGACCACCTGAAAGAAGCCTTCGATATACTAAGGCAATATGACATGAAACTGAACCCCGGAAACTGTGCCTTCGGCGTAACTTCGGGCAAGTTCCTCAGCTTTTTGGTGTGACAAAGAGGCATCAAGGTCAACCCCGACCAAATCAAGGCCATCGTGGGAATACCTGAAGTATTAACCAGCAAGAAACAGGTGCAAAAATTGACAGGCCGCATAGCTGCCCTATTGAGGTTCATCTCACGATCCTCTGACAGATGCCACAAATTCTTCAACGTGCTCAAAAAGGACAACGGGCTCTAATGGAATGCAGAACGCATCGAGTCCCTAAGAGAACTAAAGGCGTACTTGTCTTCGCCCCCACTACTCGCCAAAGCAGAACACGGCGAATGCCTCCTGATATACTTGGCCGTATCAGAGGTCGCAGTAAGCGCAGTATTGGTCGGTGAAGATAAAGGTACCCTCACCTCGAAAAATTGGCCTTGGCATTAGTTATAGTTTCACGAAAGCTTAAACCCTATTTTCAATGCCACCCCATATCGGTGGTAACGAACTTTCCCCTACGAAGCATCCTGCATAAACCCGAACTATCGGGGAGATTGGCCAAGTGGGCCATAGAATTAAGCGAGCATGATATAACATATCAGCTGCGGACGACGATAAATCGCAGGTACTCGCCGACTTCGTCGCCGATTTCATTGCCAAAATAATGACTGAGGTCGAGCAAAAAACTTCTCGTAACTCGCCCAGTCTACCCGACCTATGGGTCCTATACACCAACGGCGCATCCAATGCGTCAAGATCTGGACTGCGACTCGTACTCGAGGTCCCAACAGGCGAAGTTATCCACCAATCTATACGGTGCCCTGATATGACTAACAATGAGGCCGAGTATGAGGCCGTAATTGCAGGATTAAAGTTGTCTCTCAAATACGGAGCGCGACGAGTCGTCCTTAGATGCGACTTGCAACTCATTATCAACCATGTCACGGGGACTTACCAAATCAAAGAGCAGAGGCTACAAAGGTACCAGGTAGAAATTCATAAACTGTTACCAGAATTCGACGAATATCGACTCGATCAGATACCTCGAGCACAAAGCATCGAGGCAGATGGTCTCGCCAAGTTAGTAGCGGCTACCAAAAACATCACGAAGGAAAACGTGGTCATCCTTCTCTACTCATCAATAGACCAACTTGAGGTACACTCTGTAAATTTGACCTGGGACTAGCTCAACCATATTATAACATATTTGCAGGAGGGAGTACTCTCATCAGACAAAAAGGAAGCCAAAAAGCTTCAAATGCAGGCGGCCAGGTATAGCGTCAAAAAACCATGACCTATACAAAAGAACGTTTGGAGGCCCCTTGGCAAAATGCCTAGGTCCAAACCAATCAAGACGCGTCCTTGAGGAGGTACACGAAGGCCACTGCGGTGCCCATACCGGCAATCTGGCCCTCGTCAGATGCCTCATTCGAGCAGGTTATTATTGGCCCACAATGAAGAAGGAAGCCGCCGATTACGTCAAGAAGTGCGAACAGTGCCAGAAAATGCTCCTATGATACACCAAGCGGGCAAACACCTCCACTCTGTTACATCGCCATGGTCGTTCATCAAATGGGGAATGGACATCGTCGGACCCCTCCCAGCAGGGCGAGGTAATGTACGTTTTCTTTTGGTTTTATTATTTGATCAGCTTCAGGGTGCCAAAGCTATTTTCGAAGTATTGATTTGAGGTTCTGGTCTACCATCAATTGAAAAATTGGGCATCGGGATGTCCCCGTAAGACTAAATTTTCGAGAC
>NW_017691963.1:5446-5519 GCF_001879085.1 Nicotiana attenuata | reverse complement strand
TCAACTCAGGGATTGGAGCCCTAATGTTGGAAAAAGGCGACTAGGGAATAGAGGCCCTATGTCTAAAAAGGCA
>NW_017691963.1:0-337 GCF_001879085.1 Nicotiana attenuata | reverse complement strand
TTGTAACCATAATGTTGGCAAAAGGTGACTAGGGAATGGAAGCCCTATGTCTAAAAAGGCACAACTCAGGGATTGGAGCCATAAGGCGACTAGGGAATGGAGGCCCTATGTCTAAAAAGGCACAACTCAGGGATTGGAGCCCTGATGTTGGCAAAAGACGACTAGGGAATGGAGGCCCTATGTCAAAAAGGAACAACTCAGGGATTGGAGCCCTAATGTTGGCAAAAGGCGACTAGGGAATGGAGGCCCTATATCTAAAGAGGCTCAACTCAGGGATTGGAGCCCTAATGTTGGAAAAAGGCGACTAGGGAATAGAGGCCCTATGTCTAAGAAGCTC
>NW_017691962.1:5099-5519 GCF_001879085.1 Nicotiana attenuata | reverse complement strand
ACAGATACTATCAGTTTGCACTAGCCTGGCTCAGGCAGTCTCAGTTTCTACTGCAGCAGCTGCCTCCCAGACCGGGCGAGGACATCAGACCCCTGTTGCTCACAGACCTGAGCAGGCTACCCAGGGACTTCAGACACCGGAAGCAGCCATAGCTCCGCCAGTTGCTCCAGTTGCGCCAGTTGCAGCTTATGAGGATCCAGTTATGCCGGAAGATGAGCAGCGTCGCCTCGAGAGATTCGGCAGGCTTCAGCCACCGAGGTTCAGTGGTGCTGAGGGCTAGGATGCCCAGGGTTTTCTGGATAAGTGTCAGCGTATGCTTCGCACTGCAGGGATCTTAGAGTCGAGTGGTGTGGCTTTTACTACCTTCCAGTTCTCAGGGACCCTTGCATTTCACATGGGTGGAGGACTTCGAGAGGCGTA
>NW_017691962.1:0-1220 GCF_001879085.1 Nicotiana attenuata | reverse complement strand
GCCATCACGACCGGGATTGGGGTCGTGACATGTGTTCACGAATACAATTCGCGAATACAGTCGAATACATTCGCTACTTAGCTGGACTCCCCTGTTTTCCGCCGAGTTTTGCTACTGTATGTTGATACCCAATTTTTCCCTATATTATTTTTAAAAATGCATATGCATCTTTAATACCATGCATGAGCATCAATTGATATCTTTCCTTAATTTCTGCATTTTTCTAAGGATTTTATTAATTTATCCCAGTATTTTATTATATAAATAGTTACTAATTGCATCACAAATGATTTTATAATAATTTTACTGCTTAATCTTTATCATTTGTATTTATACTAAGCTTTGATTATTTCATGAATAGCCACATTTACATTTTTAGGGTACAATTGCAATAGCTTTGCAATAATAGCCCATTTGTGCATAATTACTTTATTTTACCATAAAATATTTTTTTATATTTTTATAATACTAAGTAATTATTTAAAATTATTTTTATGCACCAATAACAATTGTTTATCATTTATTAGCTATTTTTATAAATTAATTGGGTATTTAACAAATAGCCTCTTTAAATTTATTTTTATTTCGGACCTAGCCCAAAATATTACCCCCAGCCCAACTAAAATACCCACAGCCCAAATACCCTGACCCGTTTCATAAAACCCGTCCAACCCCCAAATTAAATCCTGGCCGTTGATCTCAGAGATCAACGGTCCAGGAAAGAGTTACCATTAATCGTATTATTTGTTAACGGATTGCGTATTTGGGTTGAGAGTAATTAAATTGGTCGGGCTTGCCTAGCATTAGTGTTGGGCGCCATCACGACCGGGATTGGGGTCGTGACAAGTTGGTATCAGAGCCTAGGTTACTAGGCCTCGCGAGTCATGAGCCGGTTTAGTAGAGTCTTGCGGAACGGTACGGGGACGCCTGTACTTCTCCTCGAGAGGCTGCAGAACCTTTAGGAAAATTCCATATTCTTGAAATTCTTGTCGTGCGGCTTTGTGATTCGAGAACTTAATTTCTGTATTCTATTCTCTCGCAGATCGCGAGAACTCGTGCTACCGGACGCGATAGTCGACCACCAGTACCACCCACTAGGGGCCGTCGACGCGGTCGTGGTCGTGGTCAAGGTAGGTCAGCAGAGACAGCACCTGCTGACCCACCAGCCGCCACAGTTCAGGACCAGACTCCAGTTGTCGATGTCCCAGCCGCACCTGTGC
>NW_017691961.1:5060-5519 GCF_001879085.1 Nicotiana attenuata | reverse complement strand
AGTCAAACCCTCGGTCTATCTTAGTCATCATCTCACGATCACTCGGACCATCAGTAAAACAGGGAGCTCAGCCCAAAATAGTTTCCACATGTTTTAGAATATAGCGATAAGCCAGATTTGAGTAATAAACGGGTAAAACATGACTGGGTATTGTCACACCTCCTTTTTACCTACACCCGTAAAGGGTGTATAGGAGTTTTTCCACTTAAAGGACAATCGGAACGGGATTTATTATTAAAATTCAGAGTCGCCACTTGGGAGATTAATGGTGTCCCAAGTCACCGATTGAATTCCGAACCGAGGAAGTTATGACTCTGTTAACAGTCCGCGAACCAGAAATCCGAGTAAGGAATTCTGTTAACCCGGGAGAAGGTGTTAGGCATTCCCGGGTTCCGTGGTTCTAGCACGGTCGCTCAACTGTCATATTTGGCTTATTTGTTTGATTTTAGTACATGTTTT
>NW_017691961.1:0-281 GCF_001879085.1 Nicotiana attenuata | reverse complement strand
ATATATATATATATATATATATATATATATATATATATATATATATATATATATATATATATATACACACACATCGCTGCAGCGTGCAGCCCGATCCATAGATATATAATCCTCACAACTAGGCCCTCGGCCTCTCTCAGTCATTAACCTCACCCTCAGACTCTCAGTCTATCTCAATCATAAATCTCACAGTCAAACCCTCGGTCTATCTTAGTCATCATCTCACGATCACTCGGACCATCAGTAAAACAGGGAGCTCAGCCCAAAATAGTTTCCACATG
>NW_017691960.1:4630-5519 GCF_001879085.1 Nicotiana attenuata | reverse complement strand
GAAAGTCATCAGGTTATGTTGGCATCAACTAGGAAGTGCGACCCTATGTTGGAAAGTCATCATGTTATGCTGGAATCAAATATGGAGTTATACTCTATGTTGGAAAGTCATCAGGATATGCTGACATCAATTAGGAAGTGGGACCCTATATTCGAAGGTCATCAGGTTATCCTGGCATCAACTAGGGAGTGAGACCTTATGTTGGAAAGTCATCAGGTGATGCTGGCATCAACTAGGAAGTGGGACCCTACGTTGAAAAGTCAAAAGGTTATGCGGGCACCAACTAGGGAGTTAAACCCCATGTTGGAAAGTAATCAGGTTATGCTGGTATCAACTAGGGAGTGGGACCCTATGTTGAAAAGTCATCAGGTTATGCTGGCATCAACTAGGGAGTGAGACCCTATGTTAGAAAGACATCAGGTTATACTTGCGTCAACCCGGGAGTGGGACCCTTTGTTGGAAAGTCATCATGTTATGCTTACATCAACTAGGGAGTGGTGACCATATGTTGGAAAGTCCTCAGGTTATGCTAGGATCAACTAGGGAGTGGTGAACTTATGTTGGAAACTCATCAGCTTATGCTAGATACAACTAGGAAGTGGCACCCTATGTTGGAAAGTTATCAGGTTATGCTGGCATCAACTGGGGAGTGGGAACCTATGTTAGAAAGTTATCAGGATATGCTGGCCTCAACTAGGGGGTGGAGCCCTATATTGGAAGGTCATCAGGTTATGCTGGCATCAACTAACGAGTGATACCCTATGTTGGAAAGTCATCAGGTTATGTTGGCATCAACTAGGAAGTGGGACCCTATGTTGGAAAGTCATCATGTTATGCTGGAATCAAATAGGGAGTTAGACTCTATGTTGGAAAGTCATCAGGATATGCT
>NW_017691960.1:0-1005 GCF_001879085.1 Nicotiana attenuata | reverse complement strand
GGAGTGGGACCATATGTTGAAAAGTTATAAGGTTATGCGGGCACCAACTAGGGAGTGGGACCCTATGTTGGAATGTTATCAGGTTATGCTGGCATTAAATAGAGAGTTAGACCCTATGTTGGAAGGTCATCAGGATATGCTGGCATCAATTAGGAAGTGGGACCCTCTATTGGAAGGTCATTAGGTCATGGTGGCATCAACTACGGAGTGAGATCCTATGCTGGAAAGTCATCAGTTTATGCTGGCATCAACTAGGGAGTGGGACCCTATGCTGGAACATCAGGTTATGCTGGCAACAACTAGGGAGTGGGACCCTATGTTGAAAAGTCAAAAGGTTATACGGGCACCAACTAGGGAGTGGGACCCTATATTGGAAAGTTATCAGGTTATGCTCGCATCAACTAGGGAGTGGGACCCTATGTTAGAAAGTCATCAGGTTATGCAGGCATCAACTAGGGAGTGGTGACCTTATGTTGGAAAATCATCAGCTTATGCTAGCATCAACTAGGAAGTGGCACCCTATGTTGGAAAGTTATCAGGTTATGCTGGAATCCACTAGGGAGTGAGACCCTATGTTGGAAAGTCGTCAACATATGCTGGCATCAACTAGGAGTGGAACCCTATATTGGAAGGTCATCAGGTTATGCTGGCATCAACTAGGGAGTGGTACCCTATGCTGGAAAGTCATCAGGTTATGCTGGCATCAACTAGGAAGTGGGACCCTATGTTGGAAAGTCACCATGTTATATTGGAATCAAATATGGAGTGAGACCCTATGTTGGAAAGTCTTTAGGTCACGCTGGCATGAACCAGGTAGTGGGACCCTATGTTGGAAACTCATAAGGTTATACGTGCACCAACTAGAGAGTTGGACCGTATGTTGAAAACTCGTCAGGATATCCTGGCATCAACTAAGGAGTGGGACCATATGTTGAAAAGTTATAAGGTTATGCGGGCACCAACTAGGGAGTGGGACCCTATGTTGGAAAGTTATCAGGTTATGCT
>NW_017691959.1:4842-5519 GCF_001879085.1 Nicotiana attenuata | reverse complement strand
ATGATTTCAGTGGATAAGCCTCGAGCTGCTGCTATCAATTCCAAATCATGCACTTAAGAGTGAAGTTCATTTCAGAAAACATAACTTTCACATCTCAGACACAACACTTTTATGGACTTTCGATGATCTTGTTGACAGGTAAGCACAACCATATGTATCTTCTGAGCAATCACTAAATTAGAAATTATTAGGGTTAATTCTACTTTACCTTTGAATTATGAGTTTTGTGCTAACTCTCTTTTTTATCAAAAGTAGAATTCTCTACCACTAATAAATTGAAATGGTGAGATTAGTTTCTTATCTAAACTAAAGGTTGTTGAGAAACACTTTGCATTAAGATTTTCTGTCAAAAGAAATTCTTCATTTTCCAAAATCAAACTTTTGTGCCTACCTCGTAATTCTGCAGTAACCAAAGCTTTTGACATCCTTCCTTATTCCTAGCCTCGTGTAACCTGCTCTCTAACCTTACAGTTCCTTATGGCCTCCTTTTGCTAATAGCCAACCTCAGCTCCTCATATTTTGGTTCCCCTAATCAAACCTACATGCGCACCCCCCCCCCCCTGCAGCACCTTGTAATACTTGCTCTCTTCTTCTTTTTCTAATATTTTTCTTTTAGTTTTTAAGTTTAAACTTAAGCTAATGTGGGAAACTTGTACTCTTTTATTTCATCTTGTTCT
>NW_017691959.1:0-717 GCF_001879085.1 Nicotiana attenuata | reverse complement strand
GTTAACAAGTAGAAAGTTGAAACGTTAATAAAAACAAGAAAGAAGTTTTTAAACAATGACTCACAGTGGGTGAACACTGGGTTTGCGAAAGAAATGGAAGATCCGGTGAGAGAGTACACTGGAAAGATCAGCTCTACAGACCTAGGAAGTAGGAAATAGAGCAGCTTTGGGGAATGTGCCTGAGAGCATTTTTTACGCGGCTTAACAATGCTCTCTTTTGCTTCAAGTATCTTTCTCAAATGGGCAAGTGGACATAGAAATAACAAAAATGTAATACAGATAGCTATTTTGAATAATATCAATGTGTTCATTTTGCTACCTAAGCAAGAAAGTTTCAGGTGGAATCAAGTTGGATTGGTCAAGAAATGGATAACGAAGCTGCTTAAAATAATTACTTATTAAAAAGAGGCTTAAATTAATACTAGTTTACTACCTGTTGTTTGAATTATTTAGACAGCAAAAGAGAAGAGAAAGATTGTTGGCTTTTGAGAAGCAGTTAGAGTAGGTAATTGTTGGGGATAATTTTCTCCGTCGAGATATAAATATAACCACTAGACCCGGTACTTGCTTTGATGCTACTTATTATTTTAGAGGATCAGTGCCATCGTTGGAGTTTATTCTTCTTTTACTTCTTCTGGTTTAACTTGCCAGTGCATTCCTCTTTTATATGTTAATAATTTTACTTGTGGCTGTTGATATTGATGTGCTACCCATGAT
>NW_017691958.1:4832-5519 GCF_001879085.1 Nicotiana attenuata | reverse complement strand
GTACCCGCTGATTTCCACGACCCATTTGGCCAATCATTTTGAGAGATCGGGTTTATGCATTATATTTCGCAACGGGTAAGTTGTCACACCCATTTTTGTTCTCTTAGGTTTCAAGCCCTAAACCACCATTTTTGACCTTAATTCCTTGAGTTTCAGTGGAATTTCATGTATTTGCATGATAAAATTGTGTTCTAAGTCCAAGAATTCTTACCTGATCGAAGTCCTTGAATTTCCTCTTCAAACTCAAGAACACCCCAAGTCCGATGTTAAAAATATGTTTTCTGTAAAATTTCGCGAAGGGATTAAAACCCACTTCTGATCAGTTATTTCCGCTTCTGCGGTCCTTTGTCGCTTTTGCGACTACCGCATCTGCGGTTATTTTTCCGCTTCTGCGGAATCTTCTAAAAATCCAAAACCGCTTCTGCGGTCTCTCGTCCGCATCTGCGGTCTTCGCAGATGCGGCTTCCCTAACCGCTTCTGCGAAAACAGCACCAGGCCCAAAAGTCGCTTCTGCGATCCTCCCTTCGCCTCTGCGTGACCGCTTCTGCGGTCCATTTCCAGAGAAGCGAAAATACCAGATACCAGATATGAACCTGCAATCTCCAACTTCAATTTTCATCCCGTTAACCATCCGAAATCACCCCGAGGCCCCCCAGGACCCTCAACCCAAAGGTACCAACACATCTT
>NW_017691958.1:0-626 GCF_001879085.1 Nicotiana attenuata | reverse complement strand
GAGGCGTCTCTGTGACAGACTGAAATAATACCTGTAATGACAGCGTGTGAAGCAATGGCATCTGTCCTGCCCGGCATCGCGTAGAAACGAGCCTGGCCACCGCCTAATCGATCTCCAACTCTGGGGCGGCCCCTGGCTGCCTGATCTCCACCGGAGTGACTAGCAGATGCACTCGGCGCAGAAGAACCCTGAACTGATGGGGCATGAGGTGAACTCTGAGCTGGGAGAGCGCTGAGTGAAGTCTGACCCTGCTGGGGCCCATGATGACCACGGCCTGAAGATCCCCCACGATATTCTGGACGAGCTGACTGAGCAGGCCTGAAAGAGCGACCTCTACCCTGCTGGAACTGACCCCTCGAAGGAGCACCACTGTAACTGCCCGATCCACGAGGCCTCTTAGCCTCCCTCTCCTCTCGCTCTCTACGGCGAACTGACTCAATCTCACGAACAATGTCTACCACCTCCTCAAACGTAGCACCCAGTACTCTCTCTCTAGTCATCAGAATACGGAGATGGTAGTTAAGACCATCCACATATCTCCTGATCCTCTCGCGATCTGTTGGAACCATCCAAGTAGCATGACGAGCCAGCTGGGAAAACCTCAGCTCATACTGAGTCACTGTCAT
>NW_017691957.1:5145-5519 GCF_001879085.1 Nicotiana attenuata | reverse complement strand
ATTGAGTTTTTAGACATAGGGCCTCCATTCCCTAGTTGCCTTTTTTACAACCATTAGGGCTCCAATGCCTGAGTTGAGTTTTTAGACATAGGGCCTCCATTCCCAAGTCGCCTTTTTACCAACATTAGGACTCCAACCCCTGATTTGAGTTTTTAGACATATGGCCTCCTTTCCCTAGTCGCCTTTTACCAACATTAGGGCTCCAATCCCTAAGTTGAGTCTTTAAACTTAGGCCCTCCATTCCCTAGTCGCCTTTACCAACATTAGGGCTCCAATCCTTGAGTTGAGTTTTTAGACACAGGGCCTCCATTCCCTAGACGCCTTTTTTACCAACATTAGGGCTCCAATCCCTGAGTTGAGTTTTTAGACATAGG
>NW_017691957.1:0-378 GCF_001879085.1 Nicotiana attenuata | reverse complement strand
TTTAGACATAGGGCCTCCATTCCCTAGTTGCCTTTTTTACAACCATTAGGGATCCAACGCCTGAGTTGAGTTTTTAGACATAGGACCTCCATTCCCAAGTCGCCTTTTTACCAACATTAGGGCTCCAATCCCTGAGTTGAGTTTATAGACATAGGGCCTCCATTCCCTAGTCGCCTATTACAAACATTAGGGCTCCAATCCCTGAGTTGAGTTTTTACACACAGGGCCTCCATTCCCTAGTCGCCTTTTTTACCAACATTAGGGCTCCCCTGAGTTGAGTTTTTAGACACAGGGCCTATATTCCCTTGTCGCCTTTTTTACCAAAATTAGGGCTCAAATCCCTGAGTTGAGTTTTTAGACATAGGGCCTCCATTTCCT
>NW_017691956.1:5146-5520 GCF_001879085.1 Nicotiana attenuata | reverse complement strand
GATAAAGGCAACTAGGGAGTGGAGACCCTATGTCTAAAATAATCTCAACTAGGGAGTGGATACCCTATGTTGGCAAAGGCGACTAGGGAGTGGACCCTATGTCTAAAATAATCTCAACTAGGGAGTGGAGACCCTTTGTTGGCAAAAGGCGACTAGGGAGTTGAGACCCTATGTCTAAAATAATCTCAACTAGGGAGTGGAGACCCTATGATGGCAAAACGCGACTAGGGAGTGGAGACCCTATGTTGGCTAAATCTAGGGAGTGGAGACCCTATGTCTTAAATAAACTCTAATAGGGAGTGGAGACCCTATGTTGGCAAAAGGCGAATATGGAGTGGAGACCCTATGTCTAAAATAATCTCAACTAGGGAGTG
>NW_017691955.1:4787-5520 GCF_001879085.1 Nicotiana attenuata | reverse complement strand
CACTCCTCCATAAGTGCAACTCTCTTGAATTCAGTCAATCTCCTCTTGTGAGCCACTATATCCTTACATGCTTAGCATACTTTGGAATTTCACGAAGTACATCCACCAATGGAATATTCAATTAAACCTGGCTCAACATAGAGAGAAATTTGCTGAACATGCGATCATCATTCTTTTTCTAAAATCTCTGGGGGGAAAGGTGGTGGTGGCCTTGCAGCCTCCACTGGTTCTGAACTTGCTTCATATTTCTTTGACTCATGTGTTGCTTTAGGAATCAACTCCCCCTCAGGTGTAGGCTTGTATTTTCTCTTCTTTGGCATTTCCTCTAGTTCCCTCCCGTTTCTAATTGTAACTGCATTAACTTGAGTGTTCTTCTCTTTATCACTGGGGAGAGCGCTTGTAGGTCTTGTATTTGATTGCTGCTAACTACCCCATTTGCCTCTCAAGATTTCTGAAATCGGTCCTGAGTTGTTGATTGTCAAGCAACAACTTCTTCAACGAATCATTCATACTCTCTTCCATTTGTTGGGTGGCTTCTGAGGTTGATTAAAATTTCCTTGGGGCCTATAATATGCGAAAAAAGGTGACTGTTGATCTCTGGTTCCTTCCCATACAAATAATATCTTAAGATAGCGCAATCCTCCTTTTCTTCAAATTATCTTGGGTCAGGCTGGCTTCTTTAACACAAGTCATACAAAACAGATGATAAGTAATTTTTCACTCTCCATGTGTG
>NW_017691955.1:0-631 GCF_001879085.1 Nicotiana attenuata | reverse complement strand
TATTCGTATTAAAAAAGGGTTTGATTTGGGGATATTGTCTCCCTGAAAAGAGCTATAAATAGGAGAATTCATATTCATTGTAGAACATGAAACATTATGTATACACAAAAGCCAAAATTTGCTCTTATTCTATATAACTTCTTTCTCTCTTTTTTGTTCTTCATATTGTTCTTATTATTGCCATCGAAAGAGCTGAGCCTGTAGTCAGGCTTGTACTTTCTTCAAAAATATTTAATTAATTTATTTTTATTCTTGGATCAAAATAATTTACGTGTCCATAAATCACGTTGCAAATTTAACTGTACCGTTTTATGGGTAAGTAGTTTGGCGCCCACCATGGAGCATATACAATTGTGTTATTACTTTGATCCATTCATATGTTTTTAATGCAATTTGCCACTTTTCTTTAGTAGAAGAAATCAAATATGACAGCTAATGATGTGAACACCTGAGTTCTTCCCTTATATTCTTTTCAACCTCAGGATGTGTGAAAACCAACCAAATGAACCAAGTAAGACAGGAGTTAACTCCATCACGTCCAGCGACCAAGAAATTTAATATTGTATCCCTCAAGAATTTATTATCAAACTTTAACCCTGTTTTTGCTTTTCCATCATTGACTATACATAAT
>NW_017691954.1:4754-5520 GCF_001879085.1 Nicotiana attenuata | reverse complement strand
TCCAAATTCACACGATAATCTGAAATCCAACATAAATCCCACCATCGTGTACAACATGTCGTCCGATCTCGGCCCAATCGGCTAAGCCGTCTCAAGTGAGACGTAACCATATTCACAATTTCATCCACAATGCCACCATGTTTTTACACGGAGTCCGGTCTCGGCCCGACCGGCTAAGCCATCTCACTTGGGACATAACCTCTTTCAATTATTCATTTAATTCACATTTCTTTCCATCTTCCATTACATGGCACAAACAGCCCCATTTATGAAGTAGTTTTTGGCACCTGGACACATTTTATAATTCAAGTCCTTCCCTTTTTATTTGTTTGAATAACATTATCATTCATGTCAATAGGTTCTACCACATAAGGCATTACACACATAAGGAAAAGAGCTTGGAAATCATAATCACGTTCTCAAACAGCAAGATTACATGGTAAATATTTAGAACAATTACGGAACATAAATCTTTCAACCCAACACATTAAGGCAATCAATTCTAGCATGATCAAATCAAAACTTACACCATTTATTCGGACACCAAGAGTTCAATTCTAAAAAGGAAGAGAGTTAGCCATACGTACCTCAATAGAGCTTTTAAGAAAATTTTACTTTTAGAAGTCATTTTAAGACAGTTGAGTCGAGGCTCATTTCGTAATCTGATTCATATATTTCCCTCATTTCATAGGCATCATTAGGCACAATTATAAGTCAAGTTCTCGGTACGTTGGCCACACTCTATTTCCCAAATTCATTTAATTCA
>NW_017691954.1:0-1427 GCF_001879085.1 Nicotiana attenuata | reverse complement strand
GGCCCGCAGCTAGTATAGCCCTCTTCAGTACATTGTATTTATTTCCTGTCCATTGTATTCCGGACGGATGTTGTATTTTACTTCCTTATCAGTAGATGCTCATGCACTTGTGATACCGGGTTATGGGGTAGTTTGAAGTATTGTATTAACTGTTTATCATTTAAATTTGATTTGAGACTATATTCTTTAATATTGTTAAACTTGAAGGAAAAATCATAGATTTCAGAAGTATTAAAACGAGAATTTGATTAAGTAACTTGGTTGGCTTGCCTGACAGCAGTGTCCGGCGCCATCACGACCCTTAGTGGATTTTGGGTCGTGACATTCTTAGTGATCTAGATAAGAACCACTTCAGGGAGAGAGATGCGAGCAGAAAAAATGACCAGGAAGAACCACAACATGTAATCCATATGATCGTTAGCAGTGTCGATGTCCCACATGTACCCGTGTTCAAACGCACCAAGGTGTCGATCACCAAATAAAAATGGACTCGGAGCTATGTGCCTGAGGACATCCTATCATTCTACGACGAGGAAGCGGAAGACATATCTCAGCCGCACAACAACACCCTGGTAATTTCTATTTTGTTAAATAAAATTCAAGTTAAACGTGTTCTAGTGGATCCAGGTAGCTCAGCAAACATAATCAGATCGAGGGTCATAGAACAGCTCGGCCTCCAGGATCAGATTGTACCTGCATCCCGAGTCCTAAATGGCTTCAACATGGCAAGCGAAATAACATAGGGGGAGATAATCCTACCAGTGAACGTAGCCAGAACCATATATGATACAAAATTCCATGTCATCGAAGGCGACATGAGGTATAATGCACTCCTCGAAAGACCATGGATACACAACATGAGGGCAGTACCTTCAACTCTTCATCAAATGATGAAGTTCCCAATAGAGGATGGTGTGAAAACGGTTTACGGAGAGCAACACGCTGCAAAGAAAATACTTGCAGTCGATGAAGTGACGCTGATACTAGAGCCTAATACAACTGAAGAGTAATATGGAAATGCCGGCAACAAGGCTCCGGCTATACCTTAAAATACAAAGTACATGATAAACAATGATACAGGACCCCGAAGTGAAGTGGGGCTCACCAAGTCAGTTGCAAAGAGGATGCGCCACTAGCTGGGACCAACACTGTATGCTATGGAATCACCTACATCCATTTAAAGATGTAGCACCCCCGGCAAAAGGGACGTTAGTACTGTCACTAGTATGTAAAGGCAAACACCAATCTTAGTAGAATGAACAGAGAAACAAAGAGAAGACGGTCATAATAATCAATAAGTGCTTCATAGAAATATAAAAGAAAACACCAAGCAAGGATCACATAGATTCTGATTGAATCTTTCCATCTCTTTAGGTTAATAATCTTTAGTGCCAAGTACCACAACCCACTAATGCCACCACTGTTTT
>NW_017691953.1:0-5520 GCF_001879085.1 Nicotiana attenuata | reverse complement strand
CGGGCTTTCGTGGGGAGGGATCATCTAGGCCATCCCAGTCTGTTGCACAGTCTTCAGCCAGTGCACCGCCATCAGGGCCCAGCCAGCAGCAGCTGTGGAGTCGTTTCAGGCCCAGTCAGGGTGATAGGGGATCCCACCAGCGAGGTCGGTCAGGAGAGAGATCTCAGCAATAGCAGAGGTCCCCGTTCCCCAGGTGCGGGAAGAGGCACTCGGGGATTTGTTACATGGAGTTGCCCGTATGTTATGGATGTGGGATGAGGGGTCATATTCAGAGGCATTACCGTGTATCTCGCCAGGGAGCAGGTAGGGGCACAGCACAGCCAACCAGCCCAGCAGCTGCTACATCTTCAGCCCCCTCTCCAGCTCGAGGTACCCCAGCACCCGCGGGGCGTAGTGCAGCTAGGGGTGGTGCGCAGAGTTCGGGAGGACCCAGCCGGTTCTATGCTATGAGTGGTCGCCAGACTATATAGGCTTCTCTAGATGTTGTTACAGGTATTCTGACTGTCCAATCTCATGATGTGTATGCACTTATTGACCCCGGTTCCACCCTGTCCTATGTCACCCCTTTTGTTGCTATGGAATTCGGGATAGAACCAGAACAGCTTCGTGAACCATTCTCGGTATCTACTCCGGTTGGTGAGTCAACTTTGGTTACTCCAGTTTATAGAAGTTGTGATGTCACGGTGCGTGGTAGGGATACCATGGCCGATCTTATTGAATTGGGGATGGTTGATTTTGATGTCATAATGGGTATGGATTGGCTTTATTCATGTTTTGCCAAGCTTTACTGTCGAACTAGAACCATGAGGCTTGAGTTTCCCAATTAGCCTGTTGTTGAGTGGAAGGGGGATAATGTAGTGCCAAAATGTCGGTTTATTTCTTACCTTAAGGCCGCAAAGATAATTAAGAAGGGTTGCATCTGCCATTTAGTTCGGGTTACGGACACCAATGTCGAGGCACTTAGCCTTGAGTCCGTGCCAGTTGTGAATGAATTTCCGGATGTCTTTCTAGATGAGCTCCCTGGAATCCCACCTGACAGGGAGATTGATTTTGGGATCGATGTGATGCCAGGCACGTAGCCTATATCAATTCTACCTTACAGAATGGCACCGGCAGAATTGAAGGAACTAAAGGAGCAATTGAAGGATTTGTTAGAAAAGGGTTTCATCCGGCCAAGTGTGTCACCATGGGGCGCATCGGTTTTGTTTGTAAGGAAGAAAGATGGGTCGTTGCGAATGTATATTGACTACCGACAGCTTAACAAAGTCACCATAAAAAATAAATACCCTCTACCCAGAATAGACGACTTGTTTGACCAATTGCACGGTGCTATGTGTTTTTCAAAGATTGACTTGAGGTCCGGGTATCATCAAGTGAAGATAAGGGAGCAGGATGTTCCAAAAACAGCTTTCAGGACTCGGTATGGGCACTTTGAATTTCTGGAAATGTCTTTTGGGCTAACAAATGCCCCGACATCATTCATGGATCTTATGAATCGAGTCTTCAAGCCTTTTCTAGACTCCTTCGTAATAGTGTTTATTGACGATATCCTTGTGTATTCCCGGAGCCGAGAGGATCATGCTAACCATCTCAGGTCAGTTTTGCAGACTCTTCAGCAGCACCGATTGTATGCGAAATTTTTGAAATGTGAATTTTGGCTTGAATCTGTCGTGTTCTTGGGTCATGTCGTCTCCAGGGAAGGGATTATGGTTGACCCTCAGAAGGTTGCAGCAGTGAAAAATTGGCCTAGACCTACCACTCCAACAGAGATTCGCAGTTTCTTGGGTTTGGCCGGGTACTACAGAAGGATCGTGGAAGGATTTTCTACTCTTGCCTCTCTATTGACCAAATTGACCCAGAAAGCAGTCAAGTTCCAGTGGTCCGATGCTTGTGAACAGAGCTTCCAGGAATTGAAATCAAGATTGATTTCAGCACCGGTATTAACCCTGCTAGAGGGTACAGAGGGGTTTGTGGTATATTGTGATGCCTCGAGGATCGGGCTTGGGTGTGTGTTAATGCAACATGGCAAGGTTATAGCCTACTCTTCTAGGCAACTCAAGAATCATGAAAAGAACTATCCGACCCATGACTTAGAGCTTGCAGCAGTGGTGTTTGCGCTGAAGATTTGGCGGCATTATCTGTATGGGGTCCATGTGGATGTTTTCACGGATCACAAGAGCCTCCAGTATATTTTCAAACAGAAAGAGTTGAATCTGAGGCAGAGAAGATGGCTGGAGTTACTCAAAGACTATGACATTGACATTCTCTATCACCCGAGAAAGGCTAACGTTGTGGCTGATGCTCTTAGTCGAAAATCTATGGGAAGTTTGGCTCATTTGAAGGCGCATCTAAGGCCGTTGGCCCGGGAAGTTCATCAGTTGGCTAGTTTGGGAATTCGCCTTGCGGACTCTAGTGAAGGAGGGATAATTGTGCAGAATAGGGCGGAATCATCGCTTGTGGCAGAGGTGAAAGAAAAGCAATTCGATGATCCACTATTGGCACAGTTGAAAGAGGGGATTCATAAACACAAGACCTCAGCTTTTTCCTTTAGCATGGATAATGGTACCCTACCGTACCAAGGCCGCCTATGTGTTCCAGATATTGACGGTCTTCGGGGAAGGATCTTGGCAGAAGCTCATACTTCCAGGTATTCAGTGCATCCAGGTTCTATGAAAATGTATCATGATCTTAAGGAAATTTATTGGTGGAACAACATGAAGAGGGATGTGGCGGACTTTGTGGCAAGGTGTCCGAACTGTCAGCAAGTGAAGGCCGAACATCAAAGGCTCGGTGGATTGGCTCAAAGCATAGAAATACCAATGTGGAAATGGGAAATGATCAACATGGATTTTTTGGTGGGTTACCGCGCACTCCGCGCAAGTTCGACTCAATTTGGGTGATCGTGGATCGACTCACGAAATCAGCACACTTCTTGCCAGTAAAATCTACCGACACAGCGGAACAGTATGCTCAGTTGTATATCAAGGAAATAGTCAGGTTGCATGGTACTCCAGTCTCAATCATTTCTGATCGAGGGGCTCAATTCACAGCCAAATTTTGGAAGAAATTTCAGCAAGGTTTGGGCACGCAGGTAAATCTTAGCACGGCTTTTCACCCCTAGACTGATGGGCAAGCAGAGCGGACTATTCAGACGCTTGAGGACATGTTGCGTGCTGGTACTCTTGATTTCAAAGGTAGCTGGGATGATAATTTTCCACTTATAGAGCTTGCTTACAACAACAGCTTCCACGCTAGTATCCAGATGGCACCATTTGAGGCACTGTATGGTAGAAGATGTACGTCTCCCATTGGGTGGTTCGAGGTCGGAGAAGCGGAATTAATAGGGCCGGATCTTGTGCACCAGGCCATGGAGAAAGTCAAACTTATCAAGGAAAGGTTGAAAACTACTCAGAGTCGCCAAAAGTCTTATTCAGATGTCCGTCGTAGGGATTTGGAGTTCAAAGAAGATGATTGGGTATTCTTAAAGGTTTCCCCATGAAGGGCATCATGCGGTTTGGGAAGAAAGGAAAATTGAGCCCAAGGTATGTCGGACCGTACAGGATCATCCAGCGGATTGGTCAGGTAGCATACAAGTTTGAATTTCCACCCGAGATGTCATTGGTACACCCAGTCTTTCATGTGTCTATGTTGAAGAAAGTATTGGGAGATCCGTCCACTATCGTACCAGTTGAAACTATTGAGGTCAATGAAGAACTGTCCTATGAAGAAGTTCCAGTCGCCATTCTTGACCGACAGGTCCGGAAATTGAGGAATAAGGAAATTGCCTCCGTAAAGGTGTTATGGCGAAACCAGCAGGTTGAGGAGGCCACTTGGGAAGCCGAGGAAGAAATGAAGAGGAAGTATCCACATTTGTTTGTATAGCCATGTAATAGCTTTCACCTATTTGGTCCATATGAACTTTGTATCCTTGAGTTGATCTATGTAAAAATTGTTCTATTTCATTTTGGTTATATGATTGTCTATGCAGCCATGGTCAGTATTGCTCAGGTTATGTTGTGTTTATGGGATATGTAAACGTTGTTAGGGTGTGATTCTGGGGCTCTCTGGCAGGTGGATAGGCCTAGATGCAAAGGAACCTCTGGAGAATTTTTTTTTGAAATTTAGGAAGTTAGCCAAATTTGGGGCTATTGAGGTGCTTCATGATAATGAGAAACTGAAATTGTGTAAAGGTTGTTCATGAGTGAACCTTAATCCTCATTCGAGGACGAATGATCATAAGTGGGGGAGGATGTAAGGTCCCGTGGAAATTTCTACCCAAAACTCAAAAGCTCGTAGTGCCAACTTAGGAATACGTGTTAAAAATGTGTAAATTGGGACCCTTTGGACTGATCTGTGCATTAAAAAGCCAAGAATTAAAGTTTTCCAGAAAAGTGCGATTATGCGGTCGAGAATGCGGTCGCACATCAGGTATGTGGACCGCATAGTCGTCGCAGAGTGAGTCAGTGTGTTGGTCAAATTTGAGGTCAACTATGCGGTCATATATGCGATCGCATAACCGAAATGCGGACCACATAGTCGTCGCATATTTTCCTTGGGATTTTGTGAGGGGCAATTCTGCGGTGCATTATGCGACCGCAGAACGGGTATGCGGACCACATTTCTGTCTCATACCCAAATAGTGCCTTCAGGTTTTGGGGATCATTTTGCAGTCCATTATGCGGACCGCATGTCAGCTTTGCGATCGCAGATTTGAGTCGGGCTCCTAATTTCTAATTTTTAAAACCCGACCCCCCTACCGATATATCTCGTGCAATAGCTCATTTTGAGCCTATTTCTTGATACTTTTAGAGTGAGAAAGAGGGTCTAAGAGGGGGGAGTGCTTAGCATCAAATTGCTTCACAAATCCTTGTTAAACATTGAGGATAACCAAGAAGGGCACCTAAACCTTCATTCCAAGAGGTAAGACTTCATCACCTCAATTTTCCGACAAAGCCATAAGGGGTCGTTAGTGAGGTAATTTATGGGTATAAGAATAGGCTTCTTGCATGCATACAAAATCTTGGTACAATGGGAAATTGTGAACTAAAAAGAAACCAACTAGGGTATAAAATGATAAAGGATCTCTCACAAGAAGTACCTAAGATCACAATGCACCCCTAGTACTTGATAATATGCTCAAACGAGCTAGAATCATAATCTTGTTCCTAATTCTTGGTTCAATTTGTAATTCTTGTACAATAGATCAAAGTGCTAAGAGTTCCGAAATTTTGTAAGGATTAAGGAAAGCTTTCTCGAGGTATGTATGGCTAAAACCCTGTCTTTTAGAAATTGAGCTTCGTCGGTGATTGTGTGAACATGGTAAGATTAAAGTTGAATTGTGGCATTGCTTGTTATTGTACATGAGTTGGCGTGTAACCTTATATGTGTGAAAAATGGGACTCAACATGACCAACGTGCTATCTTGATAATTTGAAAAGGGGGCAAAGGTATGAATTATGTATTGAAATGCTTGGACCTTAAATCGTAGATTGAAGCTGAATATATTAGTGCCATCTATGT
>NW_017691952.1:4770-5520 GCF_001879085.1 Nicotiana attenuata | reverse complement strand
CCAATTGCCAGTGGGATTCAAACTACCCAAGTTCGACTTATATGACGGCCACGGCGATCCGGTGGCCCACCTGAGGGGTTTGTGCAGCAAGATGAGGGGGGCTGGAGGAAAGAATGAGCTATTAATGGCCTACTTTAGTCAAAGCTTAAGTGGAGCGGCGTTGGAATGGTACACTAGACAAGATCATGCTCGGTGGTACACCTGGGATGACTTAGCTCAAGCTTTTGCATGTCATTTTCAGTACAATCTCGAAATAGTCCCGGACCGTCTGTCGTTGACCAAAATCGAGAAGAAGCCCGGAGAAAGCTTTAGAGAATATGGTTTCCGCTGGAGAGAGCAAGCAGCAAGGGTTGATCCCCCGATGAAAGAGAATGAGATGGTGGATTATTTCCTTCAGGCTTTAGAGCCAACTTACTATGGCCATCTGGTGTCCGCTGTGGGGAAAACTTTCAACGAAGTTGTAAAAATGGGAAGCATGGTAGAAGAGGGTCTCAAATCCAACAAAATTATGAGCTACTCAGCACTCAAAGCAACCACGCAGGCCATTCAAAGCGGCACCGGAGGAGTACTAGGCAAGAAGAAGAAAGAGGAAGTGGCAGTAGTGGAGTCAAGGATTTGGTCCAGGGGTCCGTCACCATATTATCACCAACCTCGCCCTCACCCCCAAGCTTACCCGCATACCTCATATGGCCCACCACAGCAGTACTACCCACCTCCTACTCCCCATTTCTCTGTCCATCATGCCCAAAC
>NW_017691952.1:0-653 GCF_001879085.1 Nicotiana attenuata | reverse complement strand
AAAAGAAACTCCACGATCTTGGGCTATTGAGATGCATAGATGCCAGACAGGCTACAGTTATCATGGCTGAGGTACATGCGGGAGTTTGCGGACCTCATATGAGTGGATACATATTGGCAAAGAAGATCCTCCGAGCAGGGTATTATTGGCTTACCATGGAACGAGATTGCATCAGTTTCGTGCGCAAATGTCATCGATGTCAGATACATGGAGATTTGATTTATTCTCCGCCCGCGGAATTGCATACAATGTCAGCACCATGGCCCTTCGTTGCCTGGGGAATGGATGTTATTGGACCGATTGAGCCAGCAGCATCAAATGGACATAGATTCATTTTGGTAGCTATTGATTATTTCACTAAATGGGTGGAGGCAAAAACCTTCAAATCTGTGACTAAGAAGGCAGTTGTCGATTTCGTGCATTCAAATATCATATGCCGGTTTGGGATCCCGAAAGTAATCATCACAGATAATGGTGCAAATCTCAATAGTCATTTGATGGGAGACATGTCAGCAGTTTAAGATCATGCACCGCAATTCCACTCCATATCGTCCTAAGGCAAATGGGGCAGTTGAAGCAGCTAACAAGAATATCAAGAAAATACTTCGGAAAATGGTCGAAGGGTCAAGGCAGTGGCATGAAAAACTACCTTT
>NW_017691951.1:5268-5520 GCF_001879085.1 Nicotiana attenuata | reverse complement strand
AGGGCTCCAATCCCTAGTTGAGATTTTTCGACATAGGGCCTCCATTCCCTAGTCGCCTTTCGCCAGCTTAGGGCTCCAATCCTTAGTTGAGATTTTGAGACATAGGGCCACCATTGCCTAGTCGCCTTTCGCCAGCATAGGGCCTCCATTCCCAAGTTGAGATTTTTAGATATAGGGCCTCCATTCCCTAGTCGCCTTTCGCCAGCATAGGGCTCCGAATCCCCGAGTTGAGATTTTGTAGACAGTAGGCCA
>NW_017691951.1:0-278 GCF_001879085.1 Nicotiana attenuata | reverse complement strand
CCATTCGCCAGCATAGGGCTCCAATCCCTAGTTGAGATTTTTTAGACATAGGGCCTGCTTTCCCTAGTCGCCCTTTGCCAGCATAGCGCTCCAATCCCTAGTTGAGATTTTTAGACATAGAGCCTCCATTCCTTAGTCGCCTTTCGCCAGCATAGGGCTCCAATCCCTAGTTGAGATTTTGAGACATAGGACCACTATTCCCTAGTCGCCATTCGCCAGCATAGGGCTCCAATCCCTAGTTGAGATTTTTTAGACATAGGGCCTCCTTTCCCTAGTCG
>NW_017691950.1:5108-5520 GCF_001879085.1 Nicotiana attenuata | reverse complement strand
GCCGGCATAGGGCTCCAATCCCTAGTTGAGATTTTTAGACATAGGGCCTCCATTCCCTAGTCGCCTTTCGCTAGCATATGCCTCCAATCCCTAGTTGTGATTTTGAGACATAGGGCCACCATTCCCTAGTCGCCTTTTGCCAGCATAGGGCTCCAATCCTTAGTTGAGATTTTTAGACTTAACGCCTCCATTCCCTAGTCGCCTTTTTCCAACATAGGGCTCCAATCCCTGTAGAGATTTTTAGATATAGGGCCTCCATTCCCTAGTCGCCTTTTGCCAGAACAGTGCTCCAATCCCTAGTTGAGATTTTTAAACATAGGGCCTCCATTCCCTAGTCGCCTTTCGCCAGCATAGGGCTCCAATCCCTAGTTGTGATTTTGAGACATAGGGCCTCCATTCCCTAGTCGCCTTT
>NW_017691950.1:0-356 GCF_001879085.1 Nicotiana attenuata | reverse complement strand
TTTAGACATAGGGCCTCCATTCCCTAGTCGCCTTTTGCCAGCATAGGGCTCCAATCCCTAGTTGAGATTTTTGGACATAAGGCCTCCATTCCCTAGTCGCCTTTCGCCAGCATAAGGCTCCAATCCCTAGTTGAGATTTTTAGACATAGGGTATCCATTTCCTAGTCGCCTTTTGCCGGCATAGGGCTCCAATCCCTAGTTGAGATTTTTAGACATAGGGCCTCCATTCCCTAGTCGCCTTTCGCTAGCATATGCCTCCAATCCCTAGTTGTGATTTTGAGACATAGGGCCACCATTCCCTAGTCGCCTTTTGCCAGCATAGGGCTCCAATCCTTAGTTGAGATTTTTAGACTTAA
>NW_017691949.1:4916-5520 GCF_001879085.1 Nicotiana attenuata | reverse complement strand
ACTTAAAATCGGAAAGTGTTTTGAAGAAAAGATTTTCAAAAACCCTAGTTTAGGAAGATGACAAACCACTCGAAAAATAGGAGATTTTCCATAAAACAAGTAAAATAAGTTCGATCCTTCTTAGATCTGTACTGATCTAAGAAGTTTAAGAGACGAAATTAGGGTTTTTATCAGAATAACTCGAATAGAGGAAAAAGCTTAAACAAACTTTTGCGGATTAATAAAATAATCAGAAGAAAGAAGCATTTTCGAAAGGTATTTAAGAACCCTAGTTCGAAGGTGAGGAGTTATTTTAGAAAAATCGAAAAAACCTTTGAGGAAAACAAAAAAGCTCATAATATACACAGATCTAAGACAGATCTAAAAAGAAATCGGAAAATCTAAAGAGCTAGGGTTTCAGAGAACCTAGAGAAGATGAGAAAACCTTAAAGTGTTACCGGTTTTAGCTGGAAAAAGCCATAGATCTTACTCAAAACAGCCATGGATGGTCGGAAAAAATGCGTGAAAAGCCATGGATAGGAGTTGAACCCACTCCAGGTTCACCTGAGGACCTCAGGGGCAGTGTTAAAACCCGGCGTGGGGGTGAAGCGAGAGGCCAGGGAGA
>NW_017691949.1:0-1323 GCF_001879085.1 Nicotiana attenuata | reverse complement strand
CGGTCCATTTGGTGGCGGCGTCCTTCTTCAACATCTTAAAGATTGGCTCACAGATAACTGTAGACTGTGCTATGAATCGGCTGATGTAGTTAAGCCTTCCCAAGAAACTCATCACATCCTTCTTGTTCCTTGGTGGTGGTAGCTCTTGAATGACTTTGACCTTCGATGGATCCAGTTCTATTCCTCGGCGACTCACAATAAACCCAAGCAACTTCCCAGCAGGAACCCCAAATTCACACTTTGCGGGGTTTAGTTTCAGGTTGTATCTCCGCAGTCTATTGAAGAACTTCCTCAGATCTTCTATGTGGTCAGCGGCCTTCTTGGATTTGATAATAACATCATCCACATATACCTCTATCTCCTTGTGTATCATATCATGAAAGATAGTAGTCATGGCCCTCATGTAGGTGGCCCCTGCATTCTTCAGGCCGAATGGCATCATCTTGTAACAGTACACTCCCCAAGGAGTGATGAAAGCCGTTTTCTCAGCATCTTCTTCATCCATCCAGATCTGATGATAACCAGCGAAGCAATCTTGGCGCAATTGTCAATCAGGATGTGTATATTTGGCAATGGGAAGTCGTCTTTCGGACTGGCCCGGTTGAGATCCCGGCAGTCGACACAGACTCTAACCTTCCCTTCCTTCTTTGGAACTGGAACAATGTTGGCTAACCATGTCGGGTATTATACTACCCTGAGAACCTTAGCTTTGATCTGCTTGGTGACCTCTTCCTTGATTTTCAAACTCATATCACGCTTGAGCTTTCTGAGCTTTTGCTTTACTGGTGGACACATTGGATCGGTTGGCAGTTTGTGAGCCACAATAGACGTACTCAGACCAGTCATGTCATCATACGACCAGGCGAATATGTCCTCATACTCCTTTAGAAATCATGTGTATTCTTTCTTCTCCAATGGAGATAGGTGAATGGTGATTCGTGTTTCCTTGACGTTTTCTGCATCTCCCAGGTTGAAAATTTTGGTCTCGTCCAGGTTGGACTTAGGTCTGTTCTCAAAGTTCTCAACTTCTTTGATAATCTCGTCAGGTATGTCATCATCCTCTGAATCAATGTCCGTTTGTTGCGTAGTCTCATTGCATGTCACAGTCATTGGTTCATCAAGATAAGTAATAGTAATGCTGTATTGGTAAAGTAAGGAGGAAAACAACAGCAATAAATATTAATTCATAAGAAAAATCAAGCATGCTTTTGATAAATTGAATAACTATTTTGAACATCGAAGATCTTGTTGCGGAAATGGAAAAATGAGAAAAGAAATAGAATTGCAAGCCATTGCTAACCAGAAGCCTATCGTAAATTTAGG
>NW_017691948.1:5179-5520 GCF_001879085.1 Nicotiana attenuata | reverse complement strand
TCCAGCACCAATATTAGGCAGTCCGGGTCAGGCTCCGTCCCACGGTGAATGGCGTGGGCTATGGCACACGAAACTTTGGGACTCGCGCGGATTTCCAATTTTATGGCCGTAATATGCCCAAAATGTAATTTGGTCATGGCGGGGCGGTGACACTGGTTTCTGAGGTTGTATTTGATGTCCAGAACAAATATTAGGCGATTTGGAGCCGGATCCAGCCGGGCCCACGGTGGAAGGCGTGGGCTATAGCACACAAAAATTTGGGACTCGCGCGGATTTCCAATTTATGGCCGTAAAGTGCCAACAAATGTAATTTGGTCATGGCTGGGTGGTGACAATGGTTT
>NW_017691948.1:0-208 GCF_001879085.1 Nicotiana attenuata | reverse complement strand
CGGATCCATCCGGGCCCACGGCGGAGGGGATGGGCTATAGCAGAATAAAATTTGGGACTCGCGCGGATTTCAAGTTTTACCGCCGTAAAATGCCAAAATATTTAATATGGTCAATGCGGGGCGGTGCCAATGGTTTCTTAGGCTGTAATTGATGTCCAGGACAAATATTAGTAGATTCAAGGCCGAATCCATCCGGTCCCACGGCGTG
>NW_017691947.1:4713-5520 GCF_001879085.1 Nicotiana attenuata | reverse complement strand
AAAATTTTTGATGGCGAAGGCACTTAGCCTGAGTCCCATTTCGAGCGAGGTCGAATTGTCAAATTTTAATGGCAAAGGCACTTAGCCTAAGTCCCAGTTCGAGCGAGGTCGAACTGTCAAACGTTGATGGCGAAGTCACTTAGCCTGAGTCCTAGTCCGAGCGAGGTCGAACTGTCAAACTTTGATGGCGAAGGCAGTTATCCTGAGTCCCATTTCGAGCGGGGTCGAACTATCAAATTTTGATCGCGAAGCACTTAGCCTGAGTCCCAGTTCAAGCGAGCTCGAATTGTTAAAATTTTGATGGCAAAGGCACTTAGCCTGAGTCCCAGTTCGAGCGGGGTGTAACTGTCAAATTTTGATGTCGAAGGCACTTAGCTTGAGTCCCAGTTCGAGCGAGGTCGAACTGTCAAATTTTGATGGCGAAGGCACTTAGCCTGAGTCCGAGTACGAGCGAGGTCGAATTGTCAAATTTTGATGTCGAAGGTACTTAGCCTGAGTCCCTGTTCGAGCGAGGTTGAACTGTCAAACTTTGATTGCGAAGAACCTTAGCCTGAGTCCCAGTTCGAGCGGGGTCGAACTGTCAAATTTTTATGGCGAAGGAACTTAGCCTGAGCCCCAGTTCGAGCGAGGTCGAAGTGTCAAATTTTGATGGCGAAGGCACTTAGCCTGAGTCCACGTTCGAGCGAGGTCCAACTGTCAAACTTTGATGGCGAAGAAACTTAGCCTGAGTCCCAGTTCAAGTGGGGTCGAATTGTCAAATTTTGATGTCAAAGGCACTTAGCCTGAGTCCCAGTTCGAGCGAGGTCG
>NW_017691947.1:0-205 GCF_001879085.1 Nicotiana attenuata | reverse complement strand
TTTGATGGCGAAGGCACTTAGCCTGAGTCCCAGTTCGAGTGGGATCAAATTGTCAAATTTTGATGTCGAAGGCACATTAGCCTGAGTCCCAGTTCGAGCGAGGTCGAACTTTCCAATTTTGATGGCGAAAGCACTTAGCCTGAGTCCCAGTTCGAGCGAGGTCGAACTGTCAAACTTTGATGGCGAAGGCACTTAGCCTGAGTCC
>NW_017691946.1:5266-5521 GCF_001879085.1 Nicotiana attenuata | reverse complement strand
TAGCGCCTCCATTCCCTAGTCGCCTTTTGCCAATATTAGGGCTCCAATCCCTGAGTTGTGCCTTTTTAGACATAGGGCCTCCACTCTCTAATCGCCTTTTGCCAATATTAGGGCTCCAATCCTTGAGTTGTGCCTTTTTGGACATAGGGCCTCCATTCACAAGTCACCTTTTGCCAACATTACGGCTCCAATCCCTGAGTTGTGCCTTTTTAGACATAGGGCCTCCACTCCCTAGTCGCCTTTTGCCAACATTAG
>NW_017691946.1:0-221 GCF_001879085.1 Nicotiana attenuata | reverse complement strand
TCCCTAGTCGCCTTTTGCCAACATTAGGGCTCAAATCCCTGAGTTGTGCCTTTTTAGACATAGGGCCTCCATTCCCTAGTCGCCTTTTTCCAACATTAGTGCTCTAATCCCTGAGTTGTGCCTTTTTCAACATAGCGCCTCCATTCCCTAGTCGCCTTTTGCCAATATTAGGGCTCCAATCCCTGAGTTGTGCCTTTTTAGACATAGGGCCTCCACTCTCT
>NW_017691945.1:5257-5521 GCF_001879085.1 Nicotiana attenuata | reverse complement strand
TATTACGGCCATAAAACTGGATATCCGTGCGGGTCCCAAATTTTCGTGTGCCATAGCCCACGCCATTCATCGTGGGACGGAGCCTGTCCCGGACCGCATAATATTGGTGCTGGATATAAAATAAGACCTTAGGAACCATTGTCTCCGCCCCGCCATGACCAAATTATATTTTTTGCATTTTACGGATATAAAACTGGAAATCCGCGCGCATCCCAAATTTTCGTGTGCTATAGCCCACGCCTTCAGCCGTGGGCCCGGATGGAT
>NW_017691945.1:0-309 GCF_001879085.1 Nicotiana attenuata | reverse complement strand
GAATCGCCTAATATTTGTCCTGGACATCAAATACTGCCTGAGAAACCATTGTCACCGCCCAGCCATGACCAAATTACATTTGTTGGCACTTTACAGCCATAAACTGGAAATCCGCGCGAGTCCCAAATTTTTGTGTGCTATAGCCCACGCCTTCCACCGTGGGCCCGGCTGGATCCGGCTTCGAGTCGCCTAATATTTGTTCTGGACATCAAATACAACCTCAGAAACCAGTGTCACCGCCCCGCCATGACCAAATTACATTTTTGGAATATTACGGCCATAAAACTGGAAATCCGTGCGGGTCCCAAA
>NW_017691944.1:5079-5521 GCF_001879085.1 Nicotiana attenuata | reverse complement strand
AGCCCAAATGTTGGCAAAAAAGGCAACTAGGGAATGGAGGCCCTATGTCTAAAATCTCAACTTAGGGATTGGAGACCTAATGTTGGCAAAAAGGCGACTACGGAATGGAGGCCCCATGTCTAAAAAATCTCAACTTAGGGATTGGAGTCCTAATGTTGGCAAAAAAGGCGACTAGGAAATGGTGGCCCTATGTCTAAAAATCTCAACTTAGGGATTGGAGCTCTAATGTTGGCAAAAGAGCAACTAGGGAATGGAGGCCCTATGTCTAAAAATCTCAACTTAGGGTTGGAGACCTAATGTTGGCAAAAACCGACTAGGGAATGGAGGCCCTACGTCTAAAAAATATTAAGGGATTGGAGCCCTAATGTTGGCAAAAAGGCAACTAGGGAATGGAGGCCCTATGTCTAAAATCTCAACTTAGGGATTGGAGCCCTAATGTTGG
>NW_017691944.1:0-366 GCF_001879085.1 Nicotiana attenuata | reverse complement strand
GAAAAAGGCGACTAGGGAATGGAGGCCCTACGTCTAAAAAATCTCAACTCAGGGATTGGAGCCCTAATGTTGGCAAAAAGGCGACTAGGGAATGGAGGCCCTATATCTAAAATCTCAACTTAGGGATTTTAGCCCTAATGTTGGCAAAATGCGACTAGGGAATAGAGGCCCTATGTCTAAAAAATCTAAACTCAGGGATGGATCCCTAATGTTGGCAAAATGCGACTAGGGAATAGAGGCCCTGTATCTAAAAAATCTCAACTTAGAGATTAGTGCCCTAATGTTGGCAAAAAAGGCAACTAGGGAATGGAGGCCCTATGTCGAAACTTCAACTTAGGGATTGGAGCCCTAATGTTGGAAAAAACG
>NW_017691943.1:4979-5521 GCF_001879085.1 Nicotiana attenuata | reverse complement strand
CCTTATGGTTAGAAACAAATTGATTTGCAAGGAATGGTGCTAGTTGTGACCTTTATACTCTTATGTTGACTAAACAATCATCGAGTGACTTCTTAGAGCCATTTGTGTTGCTCAATCTTAGCTAGGGTTATTGTGGGCCCTCGACTCTGTCTCTTTAGCAATCCAACAGCTTGTGAGGTGAGGTATGGATTTGCAAGTCCAAGTCCCGTGCCAATAAGTCTAGAACTTGCCCTGAATGTTTGTCTAGGCGAAATTCTAAGTGTAGCTCGACATGAGAAATGATTATAGGCTCTCCTTGATCCAAATTGAAACTTGAAAGCATCCATAGCCCACCAATTATGATATCCCTAGTCAACCCGTTGAGCCGAAGCCCTTGTATCCACTTCTTTCTTTCTCTATCATGCTACTTTATTCTATCGCTAAAGTTTGAATCATTCTTCTCTTAATCTCTCGCAGATAGTGAGGACACGTACGATATCCACAGCTGATCGGGAGCCGGAGCCCCATGTGTCATCCATTACCAGTGGTAGGGGTCGGGGCCG
>NW_017691943.1:0-680 GCF_001879085.1 Nicotiana attenuata | reverse complement strand
GATCCCCCAGACTGAGGATTTGGAGATTGAGCTGGAGGACCCCGAGGAGGTGACTCAGGCCAGCTACAGGACCCAGCCGGTGACCCCATGTAGACAGAGGCATCATAGGGAGTTCTTCTTTACTCCCTACCCTTCCCTTATTCTATTTTTGCTGATAGCATTGAGGACAATGCTACGTTTTTAGTTTTCGGGGGGGGGGGTGGCCTATTTTGATGATGATTTGGATATTTGGTTTGTAATAACCTTGATACTATTTTTTGTTATTCTCGTACTTTTTACTTTTGGTATGTATATAAAGTTACTCTTCTATGTATATATTCATTCTCCTTTTATGTATATTCGTCTCAATCCCCTATTGTACATATTCAGTTTACTTTCCGTATTTTACTTTATAACTTCTTTTGCAATTTTCCTTAATAGCATAAATTCTTATTTCATTTAGTAGTTTCTTTTTTCAGTTTGTAGCTTCTTACTTTTACAAGTTTTCATGATCAATAAGCCTTTGGTTTTCTTAATGCCACGGTTCTTTCCAAAGGTGGAATTTGTGTGAACCGGGTGGCTCTTCCCGATGATGGATGGAGTGACAACCTTCTTAAGGGTTTGAGTCCATTTTCTTTATAGTTTTTGGTGTAAATAGTAATAATGAATAAAAGTGACTCAGGCAAAGCTTCACTTGGACC
>NW_017691942.1:5156-5521 GCF_001879085.1 Nicotiana attenuata | reverse complement strand
CAGTACAAATAATGTACCGAGTATGTAAGGAATGAAAATCAGTAAATAATAGACATGAGAGAAACATGGAGTAAAAGACTCGACATGTAAGTCTGAATAACTCTGTAAATAATAAAATACTCACAATGTCATGCATATGCATATGTATGTCATGTCGTGCAAAGGTACATGTGTTCATAACATCATCAAACCTCTGAGGGCATACCATCATATACTAGGCCACTATGGTCAAATCATCAACGTATACCAGCTGATCAGGTGGTGGTGCATATGTAACGCCGTAACCTTTTTCATATCCCATATATATATATATATATATATATATATATATATATATATATATATATATATATATATATATATAT
>NW_017691942.1:0-2971 GCF_001879085.1 Nicotiana attenuata | reverse complement strand
AGAAAAGGTGCCTTTATAGGCAAGGTTTTAGGGCTGCAGAAATAAGCTAAGTTTTGCACCTAAGACCTTTTGCAATTTTGGTTTTTGCTCAAGTACCCTCACTTAAAAATCAAATTTTCAGTTAAGTCCCAATGACACCTTCCTAGCAACTTCCTAATTCAGTTACTGAGATTCCCCCCACCTAGAGTTCCTAAATTACCCCTTTAAGCCCTGTTAATTACCCCAGAAATCTCATGGGTCATGGGTCAAATTGACCCAATAATTAAACCAAACCTGGGCTCAAAAATAAATTCGAATCCTTTCTTCTTTGGGCTTTCTGATTATCCGAAACCAAATCAACATTGAAATCTCAAAAACTCTCGAATACTCAATTACAGAGCCTTAAAGACTCGAAAAATTTGGGCCCAAACAGAAGCAAAAAATCAAACACATCCAAACTTAGAACCAGAAAATAAATATCTAATTAAACAAAACCTAAGACTAACATGCAAATACGGATGGTTTGAAGAGATGAAAAAATGGAAAATAAAAATCAGAAAAATAAAAGAAAGAGTAGAAGAAGATGAGAAGAGAACAAAAAATATAAATTAAATATCAAAAGGTAAAGAAAAGAAAAATACCTAAAGAATCTCGGACCAGTAAGAAACGGAGACTAATTCTTCAAAATCTTCCAATTTTCGACCCAATTCGATATTAATCGTGTGTACACACGAATAAAGTCAAAATAGGCCTAAATCTTCAACGAAATTTCGATTTGGAAGTTTTTGGGATTTTAGGGTTCCACTTTCGATCTAAGATTCGAGAAGTTCTGGCAAGATTCGAGGGAAACGGAGTGAGGATTTGGAATGAGGGGAGTGTGAGGTTTTTGAGGTGTTGATTTGGGGCGATTTGGGAGTGGCGCCACCGGCTGGACATGGTGGAAAATGGGGCGGCGGATTAGGGTTCTTGAGGGTGTGGTCTCTGAGGAAGGAGGGTTGAGAGAGACGATCAAAAGGGGGGGCAGGCGGGTTTCGGACAGTTAAATAGTTAGGGGAAGTTAGTTCTGGTCCGTTAGATTAAGCGAAATCAACAACTCAGATGATGGGAGGCCAAAACGGCGTCGTTTGGTTCTTGAGCGGGTTTGGACCGAAGTGGGCACGGTTTTGGGCTAGTTTGGTCGGGTATTTGGACGGGTAAAGGGAAACTCAATTGGGCCTGGGTGATTGGCCCAAAAATCTGAATCTCTTCAACTCTTTTCCTTTTCTTTTATTTCAAAACTCTTTTTCTTTTTTCCAAAAAATAAAAATCTAAATTAATTCCTAATAAAAATTATCCTATTAAATTATATTAATAAACTCTAAATAATAATTACCACAATTAATTAAAAACCAAATTAAAAGAAAAACTACAAAATTCGAAGCTAAAAATTTAAAATGTAAAAATGAGTTATTTTTGTGATTTTTCCATTTTTATAAAACAAAATAATTTACTTAATTAATCTAACAATATAAAATTAAATCCTAAATGCAAATGCAACATATTTTTTGTATTTTTATGAATTAAAAATAAAATTAAACATGCACACAAAATGCAAACAATCAGGAGAATTCTACAATAATTCCTAAAACAACAAATAATTAAAAGGAAATCTAATTTTAAGTTTTTTTTTTTTTGGAACTCTGTAGGAGTAATCCATGTGAGGCAAAAATCACGTGCTCACAACTATAACCCCAGCCGGATCCTGATATCCGTCCTTCTCTTATACTACTTCTTTTAGCTTCCATAGGGCATAAATGAGATGGGTGTGGCCAATTGTACATACCTCTGTTACAATTGAAGGTAACTCAAAGTGCTTATATTTCGCTGCTTGAATTGTAAATATTGTTAATCTTCATTACCTGGGTACCTCGTACCCTTCTTCACCTTGCTTCTTTTTTTACTTGCTGAAACTTGTGTCTACCTTCCGATTCTCTAATTCCTTTTTACTGTAAGAGTGGATAGGCATTCTTGCCTTAGGGATCCTTATCAAGAAGCTTACACATCTTAGTATACACATGATCTACTAAATACCTCATATTTATCCATCATAAGCATGATGCAAAATCGAGTTCCTCTTACTCAACTCTTCCACGGCTATATCTCTTTCCAACCGTCTTTCTGGATGTAGGCATTGTCGTATTATGAATAAGATAGAGCTTAGGAAATTGAGTTCTTACAACTGATCTCTACCACACGATCAAGAGTAAGAAGAAAGAATGACAATCCTAAATGCCCTGTAGCCTCCTGCTTATAAGTGTGGCGCACGACACACCCATAAACAAGACTCTACTAGACACGGCGTGTAGACTCCCTAGGACAAAACTGCTCTGATACCACTTTTGTCACGACCTAAACAGATGAGCCGCGACGGGCACCCGATACCTTACTCAATCGAGTACCAACGTAACGTATCTTTCTTATTACATCATCATAGATATATGGGCCAGCAGGCGCGTCACGATACAACCAGAGTAAACATGAGGGAATACCCGACATAGAATGACCCAACCTGATATAGAAACTTATACCTGTGACATACGGGCCTATAAGACCAACGTGATCCATTAAAAACTTTAAATATAGGCTGACAAGGCCATACAAATATCTGTACACATGACATCTGTCTACAAGCCTCTAAGAGTGCATACTTATCATAAAGGTTATGACTGACCCCGCCGTACCAACCAGTACATGTACTAATCATACTGACCAAATAAGCAACCCCGGAGCAATGGAGTGCATCAACATCTTCCGCTGAGCTGATAGCCTACTTGGAGGACTCTCGACCTGTCTATCAGGACCTGCGGGCATGAAACGCAGCGTCCCCAGGCAAATGGGACGTCAGTACAAATAATGTACCGAGTATGTAAGGAATGAAAATCAGTAAATAATAGACATGAGAGAAACATGGAGTAAAAGACTCGACATGTAAGTCTGAATAACTCTGTAAATA
>NW_017691941.1:5301-5521 GCF_001879085.1 Nicotiana attenuata | reverse complement strand
TATGTCTAAAAAGTCAACTCAGGGATTGGAGCCCTAATGTTGGTTAAAAAGGCGACTAGGGAATGGAGGCCCTATGTCTAAATACTCAACTCAGGGATTGGAGCACTAAAATTGGTAAAAGGCGACTAGGGAATGGAGACCCTATGTCTAAAAACTCAACTAAGGGATTGGAGCCCTAATGTTGGTAAAAGGCGACTAGGGAATGGAGGCCCTATGTCTA
>NW_017691941.1:0-218 GCF_001879085.1 Nicotiana attenuata | reverse complement strand
CGACTAGGGAATGGAAGCCCTATGTCTAAAAACTCAACTCAGGGATTGGAGCACTAAAGTTGGTAAAAGGCGACTAGGGAATGGAGGCCCTATGTATAAAAATTCAACTTAAGGATTGGAGCCCTAATGTTGGTTAAAAAGGCGACTAGGGAATGGAGGCCCTATGTCTAAAAACTCAACTCAGGGATTGGAGCACTAAAATTGGTAAAAGGCGACTA
>NW_017691940.1:5286-5521 GCF_001879085.1 Nicotiana attenuata | reverse complement strand
TTGGAGCCCTAAAGTTGGTAAAAGGCGACTAGGGAATGGAGGCCCTATGTCTAAAAACTCAACTTAGGGATTGGAGCCCAAATGTTGGTAAAAGGCGATTAGGGAATGGAGGCCCAATGTCTAAAAGCTCAACTCAGGGATTGGAGCCCTAATGTTGGTAAAAAAGGCGACTAGGGAATGGAGGCCCTATGTCTAAAAACTCAACTTAGGGATTGGAGCCCTAATGTTGGTAAAA
>NW_017691940.1:0-267 GCF_001879085.1 Nicotiana attenuata | reverse complement strand
CTCAACTCAGGGATTGGAGCCCTAATGTTGGTAAAAGGCGACTAGGGAATGGAGGACCTATGCCCTTTGTCTAAAACTCAACTCAGGGATTGGAGCCCTAATGTTGGTATAAGGCGACTAAGGAATGGAGGCCCTATGTCTTAGAATCTCAACTCAGGGATTGGAGCCCTAATGTTGGTAAAAGGCGACTAGGGAATGGAGGCCCTATGTCTTAAAATCTCAACTCAGGGATGGGAGCCCTAATGTTGGTAAAAGGCGACTAGGGAA
>NW_017691939.1:4503-5521 GCF_001879085.1 Nicotiana attenuata | reverse complement strand
AGTAGTGTTGTTCAGTCTTGGAAGTGATATAGGCATTTTCTTGTTGAGCCAGATATGTATATTTACCCACCTAATTGTTATGTATCGTAGTTAACCTCTTTGAGACTATAATCCTTTTTCTTTGGCAACCACATTACAAGCCTTACCCATTTGTTTGAATTAACCATCTATTTGAACCTTTTCACCTCTCGTGAGCACTTGAATTGTTATGAACTTTGTAAAAGTTAAAGTGTGGGGTGGTTGGTTTGGCTTTTGAGTGGAACTAATTGAATAAGGAGAAAGGTGCACTGTTTTGAAAAAGGAAGAGCCACTTGAATTGAAAATAAATATAGTTGGATTGTTGTGAAAAAAATCCTTGATAAGTGGTGGCTCTTGACGTAAGTGTGCTTAAAGAAGAATGGGGTAATTTACATTGATGTGAAGGTGGAATTTTGGTTTGACATAAGTATGGGGTTTAAATGTTAAAATGTATGTATTAAAGTGCTTAGGGAGGTGTAGTCACTCTTATATCTAAATGTATCCTACCCGTCCCGTAGCCTACATTACAATCAAATAAAGTCCTAATTGATCCAAGATTGAATGAACTCGATTAGTGGAGTAGTACACTATGGGCAAGCTTGTGGTGCATCTTTTGTGGCATATGAATGTTATTTCTGAGAGTGAGTGAATTCTTTCTATCTTGAGTTCCTAAGTGTTCTTAAATTTTATTGTGTGGAACTACTCTCTTGTGTTGTGTGAGGGCACTTGATTCATGAAGGAAAGGTAATGTCAGTGATCTCTATGTTAGAGTAAGTGGGTGAGTTGTGAATAACGCGTCGTACTTGTGAGTCAAATCATGAGGTGAAGATGTTACGCTTTTGTGCTTAGTCTATTTTAAATACTCTTGGTGTGATGAGTTAGGAGAATTTGTTTAAAAAAGGTCGTGTCTAATAAAAAAAGTTGTAGTTTGATTGCTCGAGGACGGCGAATGGTTATGTGTGGGGTGTTGATGATAGGCTATAATTACGTATTTTAGTCG
>NW_017691939.1:0-747 GCF_001879085.1 Nicotiana attenuata | reverse complement strand
TTTTCTAGGAGCATGGAAAGAAAAGGTATTGGAAGGATGCAACAACAAACCAAATGGTTGGAACTAAGTGTGAGGTACCCGCACGAAGGATCAAGCTTGGGAGAAGTCTGAGTACCCCATAAGCTACTAGTGCTTCGGCCTTTGACCTACCAGGGAGTTTCTTTTACCCTTTATTAGTATGGTGTGCATTGGGGACAATGCACAATTTTAAGTGTGGGGTGAGGAGATTGTCTGGGTGACTTTCTATGCTATTTTAGTTGTGTTAGTTAATTGAATAATTTTTATTTTTAAAAAAAACGAAAAAAAGGATTGGACTTTTCCCGATGATGGATCTATTAGACAATTTTCTTGAGGGATTTAAGTCTAAAGAAAAAGTAAAAGATTTTCTTTTGTTAGGTAGTGTAGCAATTACCCCTTGGGTTTTCTTTAAACCACGGTTCTTTTCCAAGGGTTTTATTTGAACCGGGTGTAGTTACTTTTTTTTTGGGAATAGGAGTCATTTTGTTTTGTTTTGAAATGAAGCAATATCTCTTGACTTTGTTATGCCTTGAGAATAGTGAGTAGTTTGGCTGTGATGCTTAGGCTCAGTTTTTGATCTTGTATAAGTACCTTAAATTGTATGATCTTAAATTTGCTTAACTGCTCTGACTAGGGTGTCTTGATGAATCCAATCCTGAGTGAGTTATGTGCTATGTGTGTGTAAGGTTTTGTGTTATTCTGTGCATTGCATTTGATGCCTAGAACTTG
>NW_017691938.1:5006-5521 GCF_001879085.1 Nicotiana attenuata | reverse complement strand
ATGGTGCAATTGACATACAACATATTGATGGCGGAGAAAAGTTCAAGGTAAATGGACATCGATTGAAACTTTATGTCACCAAAATGTTTGAGAAACAGGCTTCAACAATTCTTTTTGCTTAAAAAAGAAAAAGAATCCAAGTCGAGTCGACGACATTAAACTCAGAACTATATTTTTCTATATGTTTGTTAATTTTTCCAAGTGAAGTTAATTGTGCCTGGATAACGTCTTTCCATTTTGGCTAATCATTTCTCTGTCTACATTCATCGACAGATTTTGGTTTAAGATCCTCATCTTGTTGCATTATTTCAACAGCAGCATTAAGCAAAAATGTTATCGATAACAGTAATATTTCGGTTCCATCTTTTTCCCGTTGAGACTAACTTATTGATATCTCTTCATTCTCATTATTTTCAACGTANCCTGGACCTCCCCTAAGGTCTATCATTGTCAGTCTTGGGGCTCTCTTGAGCCCATACCTCTGTGTTATGATTCACTTTGATTCATTTGTCTCC
>NW_017691938.1:0-4155 GCF_001879085.1 Nicotiana attenuata | reverse complement strand
GTTTTTAATCGTCTTCGTAGACCACGGTGGTGGCTACACTTTCATTTCAGTTCTAAATAAATTTCAAGGTTGGAAATTACTCTAGTTCCTATTTTTAATTAAATAGGCGGAATTATTCTTATTGAATATTTCTTTCTATTTTCTTATTTAATGGACATGAATATTTTCATTAGCAGTACTAGATCTAGTATGGAGTAATTATCTTATGTTGGGAGAATGATGGATCTTGATAATTCTATATAATAGTGAAAGTTTATTTTTCAGTTTCACTTGTTTGGATTGAAACATTCAATTTATAATTTTATCAGCTTTTATAGTTAGATGATATTTAATTTAGTCGCACCTATTCTCTTCGTACCACAAACTAACCTAT
Organism: Nicotiana attenuata; assembly: GCF_001879085.1. Taxonomy (NCBI): domain Eukaryota; kingdom Viridiplantae; phylum Streptophyta; class Magnoliopsida; order Solanales; family Solanaceae; genus Nicotiana; species Nicotiana attenuata. Next base: position 3,782 of record NW_017691938.1, on the reverse strand, counting down.
TATTCATTTTGTAATCGAGAGAGGCGGAAGAGGTAATAAGGTTAATAGTGGTGTTGATAAGTATTGACATTTATTTAATCACATCTATCTGTTTTGTGTTATAATTTGATTTTATACTAATTCTGAAATAGAAAGAGGCGAATAGTATAAAATTCAAGTTATAAAAAGTAAGGTAACCGAAAGGGACTTACTTTGAAAAAAGAGCATGTTTTAATTCAAGTATATATTTCTGGTTCTTTAATATTACTATCTTGATAATTAATTTGTATAACCGAGAGGAATGCTGTTAATTGATCAATTTAAGTAATCATATATAAGTGTAATCGAATGAGGCATTTATGCATTGTGTGAGAAATAGAGACTGAAAAATAAATATATGCTTTTAATAGAATTATCAAGTGAAATCAGGATCCCAACATCTTTATCATACTTGTTAAAATCAAAAATACTTTTTCTCTACGGTTTGTTTGTTCATTATGTGCTTGTTAACTCTCAACTCAACTTTTCCGATTCTCTCAAATAGTAATTAAAGCAAGAACAATTTGTAGAATAGATAAACCAATCTCTGTGGGATCGACATCTTTCTATACTATAATTTGACAGAGTACGAGTTTAAAGTTCATATACGCTAGACACTCGTCAAATTTTTGACGTCGTTGCCGGGGATTGCCGGACATCTACTTCAGATTAATTGTTTTGTTACTAGTTTGAGAACTTATTATTATAATAATAATTACTATTATTATAGTGTCGCTATCAATTTAATAATATTATAATTATTAGTATTATACTTAAACTATTGTTTTTACCTATATCATAATACTACTATTTTTTTCCCATTAGTAATATAACGTACTATTATTTGTTATCGTCTCTTTTATATTATATGATATCTATTGTAATTATATAGTAATACTTATAACAGTAGCGTTTCTTTTCCTATAACTACCTTAGTCTTCTGTTGTTGTAATCGTCTTTACTATTATGATTTATGGTTACCGCATGCTACTAATTAATTACTACTATTATTTTGATTTTACTTCTAATATTTTATTTCAATACTATTTTTTATCTAGGAACTAAGTAAAATAAAATTTAATTTTCTTTACTTTAAGAATTCCAGGTAGTTTATGAGCCGTTCTTCTACAAAAGAGTTGGTGAGTTACGATCCTGAAGTTGAAAGATCTCTTCGATTGCACAGGAAAGGACACGTATCTTCTTCTCAAAATGTAACCTGCAACGGAATGGATCAACCAGGTGATGATGACAACCCACAAGAAATCCCACCACAAGTCCACGTAGATGAGCAGTTTGATGAAGTGGTGCCAAGACCAGCAAATAGAATCTTAAGGGATTATGCTGGACCCAACTGCTTCAACTATGAATCTAGGGTTAGGAAGCCGCCAGTAGCAGCTAAAAACTTTGAATTCAGGACCGGCCTGATTCAAGCAATTCAATAATCTTGTATCTTTACAGGAGATTCAAGCGAAGATCCACATAGTCATTTGATTGATTTTTTGGAACTTGTTGAAACTGCTAAGTATAATAGAGTACCTCCTGAAGCTATCAAGTTAAGGCTATTTCCTTTTTCTTTAAAAGAAGATGCCAAGACTTGGTTGCGAAGTTTGCCTCAAGGGTCTATTACCACATGGGACCAGATGACTCAGAAATTTTTGAACAAATATTTTTCTCCTGCTAAAACAACAAAGTTAAGACAAGATATATCTAATTTTTTGCAAACTGACACAAGTCGGTTTATCAAGCATGAGAAAGATTAAAAGTAATGCTGAAAAAATGTCCACATCATGACATTCCTGAACATATGCAGCTGTATATTTTTTTTTATCACGGGTTAAAATCCTCTTCTAGAAATGTGATTGATGCAGCTGCAGGAGGTTCCGTAATCGGTAAAACTATAGAAGAAGCATTGCAATTACTGAATGAGATTTTTGAGAATGCCATCCAATGGCCATCTGAGCGTGTAATCATCAAGAAGGTTGCTACGGTAAATCAGGTAGATGCTCTAAATACACTGACACAACAGATTGTTTCCTTGGCACAAAAGTTTAAATCTTTTCAGGTGAATACACAACAACCAAACTAGATTGTTTCCTTGGCACAAAACCGATGACTAACCTCTTGATGAAAGATACTAAGTTTGATTTTTCAGGTGATTGTTTGAGAGCATTTGAGACCCTTAAGGAAAAGTTATCAACTGCCCAAGTAGTTATGTCCCCCGACTGGAACCAACCTTCTGAAGTCATGTGTGATGCTAGTGTGATGCGACAGTCGGAGCTGTTTTAGGCCAGAGAAAGGATAAGATTTTTCGTCCCAATTACTATGCTAGTAGGACATTAAGTGAGACTCAATTAAATTATGCCACAACAGAGAAAGAGTTACTAGTAGTGGTGTTTGCATTTGATAAGTTTCGTTCCTATTTGATAGGAACCAAGGTCACTGTTTTTACAGATCATGCAGCTCTAAAATACCTCTTAGCAAAGAAAGATGCTCGACCTAGATTGTTAAGGTGGATTTTACTTCTCCAAGAATTTGACCTTGAGATAAAAGACAAAAAAGAAATGGAAAATCAAGTAGCTGACCATTTGTCTAGATTAGAAAACTCTCCTCTTGAGTCCTGTGATATAACGGAAGAGTTTTCTGATGAACACATTTTTTCTGTCAACTCAGTTGTTACTCAACCACCCTGTTTTGCAGATATTGCAAATTACTTGGTTGGAAAGTGGATACCCCAAGATTTCTCTTACCAACAAAAGAAAAAGATTATATCTGATGCTAAATATTATTTATGGAACGAACCTTACTTGTTTAACAATTGTGCAGATAATATCATCAGAAGATGTGTACCTGAAGAAGAGATGAACAATATTCCGTATCACTGCCATGATGGAGCAATTGGAGGACATTATGTAGCAAATTGGACTGCCTTTAAAGTATTGGAGGCTGGATTTTTCTGGCCAACACTTTTTAAGGATTCTCGTGCTTGTGTTTCACAATGTGACAGGTGTCAGAGAACAAGTAATATCACTAAGAGAGATGAGATGCCGTTACAATCAATACAGGTATGTGAAATATTTGATGTTTGGGGAATATATTTCATGGGTCCTTTTCCTTCCTCTTACCCTTTTGAATATATCCTTGTGACCGTGGATTATGTGTCAAGATGGGTTGAATCCATCCCCACAAGGAAGAATGATGCTCATACAGTGTGAAATTTTTTTAAGAAAAAATATTTTTACCAAATTTGGCACACCACGAGTCATCATTAGTGACCAAGGGACTCATTTCATGAATGGACAATTTTGTGCTTTGCTGTCAAAATATGGTGTGACTCATAAAACATGAACACCATATCATGCTCAAACTCAAGGACAAGTTGAGGTTTCCAACCGCGAGTTAAAAAGAATTCTTGAAAAAATAGTTGGAATTTCAAGAAAAGACTGGGCTTTAAAATTAGATGATACATTATGGACATACCGAAACGCCAATGGGAACATCTCCATATAGATTAGTCTTTGAAAAAGCTTGTTACTTACCCGTTGAATTAGAACATAAAGCTTTTGGGCATTAAAAGCACTGAATCTTGAATTAACCTCTGCTGGAAGAAATAGATTTTTCCAAGTTAATGAGTTAGAAGAATTGAGGTTAGAAGCTTATGAAAATGCCAAAATTTTCAAGGAAAAAACAAAGAAGTGGCCAATTTGATCAGACAAAAAAGCTTCAAAAGTGGAGATCTTGTACTTCTTTACAATAGCCGACTTAGG
>NW_017691937.1:4898-5521 GCF_001879085.1 Nicotiana attenuata | reverse complement strand
ATAATATGATAATTGTGCCCTTTTGCAATCATTTTCCTTGCCTTCAGATAGGAATTAAACCTACCTTTTGGTGTCTCTGTATTACCTACCCATTTAAGGACTGGCTCACCTGGAAAATGAAATCTGGCTGTCTTTGCTCGGCAATCAACTGTGGCTAGCAAGTTGCCAACCACTCTATGCCCATGATAGCATCAAAATCCATCATCTCTAGCTTAACTAGGTCGGCTGAGGTTTGACGACTATAAATTGTCACCGTACAACCTCGATAAACCAATCTAGCAATAATCGGTTCGCTGATCGGTGTAGGTGAGAATGGTGTTGCTGAGATTGAGAGAGGAGAAGCTTTATGTAAAGTTCTCCAAATGTGAGTTCTGGCTCAGCTTAGTGGCTTTCTTGGGGCACGTGGTGTCCAGCGAGGGTATTCAGGTGGACCCGAACAAGATAGAGGCAGTTCAGAGTTGGCCCAGACCGTCCTCAGCTATTCGCAGTTTTCTGGTTTGGCGGCTTATTATCGCCGGTTTTATAGGGATTCTCATCTATTGCATCGCCCTTGACCAAGTTGACTCAGAAGGGTTATTCATTTCAGTGGTCTGATGAGTGTGAGGAGAGCGTTCCAGAGCTCA
>NW_017691937.1:0-720 GCF_001879085.1 Nicotiana attenuata | reverse complement strand
GCCGCAGAGGTCCACCGCGGTCCGCACAAAATGCCATGCGGCCGCGATGGCAAACTTCAGAGAGTCCTCCACTTAGCCTTCACCAGTGCGGACCGCACAAAGTGTAGTGCGGCCGCACTGGCAACTTCAGAGACTGATCATTTTCTTCACACCGTTTTTCACTGCATCAACACAATCCCTGCAACATCTCACAACCAATTAGCCCAAAAATTAATCCTATACTACAAAGAAAATCAAAGAAAACAAGAAGAAAAAGACATGGGTTGCCTCCCAAGAAGCGCCTGATTTAACGTCGCGGCACGACGCGGGTTACCATCATATCATTTGAAATGAACAACAGCCACCACATGGCTATCATCAAACTTGCCAAGATAATGCTTGACACGGTGCCCATTCACTCTAAAGACTTCACCACTTTTGTTCTTCAAATCTAGAGCACCAAACGGGGTCACACACATAACTTCAAATGCCCTCCTCTGAACGTGAATAAATTAGAATATCATCAATAAATACTATCACGAACAGATCTAAAACTGGTCGGAATAGGCTATTCATAAGTACTGGCCAGATGAAACCTTTCTCCAGCAAATCTTTTAACTGCTCCTTCAACTCCTTCGATTCGGCAGGTGCCATCCTGTATGGAGGTATGGATATTGGTTGAGTTCCCGAAAGCAAATCGATGCTAAAATCAATCTCTCGCTCTGGAGGAATTCCTGGAAG
>NW_017691936.1:5221-5522 GCF_001879085.1 Nicotiana attenuata | reverse complement strand
CTCTAATGTTGGCAAAAGGCGACTAGGGAATGGAGGCCCTATGTCTAAAAAGGCACAACTCAGGGATTGGAGCCCTACATTTATAAATGCACAACTCAGGGATTTGAGCCCTAATATTTGCAAAACGCGACTAGGGAATGCAGGCCCTATGTCAAAAAAGGCACAACTCAGGGATTGGAGCCCTAATGTTGGCAAAAGGCGACTAGGGAATGGAGGCCCTATGTCTAAAAGGCTTAACTCAGGGATTGGAGCCCTAATATTGGCAAAAGGCGACTAGGGAATGGAGGCCCTATATCTAAAA
>NW_017691936.1:0-273 GCF_001879085.1 Nicotiana attenuata | reverse complement strand
CCCTAATGTTTGCCAAAGGCGACTAGGGAATGGAGGCCCTATGTCTAAAAAGGCACAACTCAAGGATTGGAGCCCTAATGTTGGCAAAAGGCGACTAGGGAATGGAGACCCTATGTCTAAAAGGCTCAACTCAGGGATTGGAGCCCTAATGTTTGCAAAAGGCGAATAGGGAATGGAGGCCCTATGTCTAACAAGGCACAACTCAGGGATTGGAGCCCTATATTTATAAATGCACAACTCAGGGAATTGAGCCCTAATATTTGCAAAACGCGA
>NW_017691935.1:0-5522 GCF_001879085.1 Nicotiana attenuata | reverse complement strand
ACCGAAATGAGAATAGCCGTGCTGATCCCAATGGCGATGTCTACCACGCCATCGTTCTATACAAATGCTGTACCCTGGGACTATACAGCCGAGGCAAGGAGAAAATGCAAGGTCAGGATTGAAGAAAATTTCGTAGCACAGGGTATGACAAGAGCTGGTAGAGTCTATACCCTTGAACATCTGGCTGAATCAAGCAAGCAGGCCTCATTTCGGCCACCCCTCATTGAGACAGGTCCGGACGATCTTTGGATAAAAATACAGGCCAAGGAATATTCGGTCATCGACCAGTTAAACAAGACGCCAGCACAAATATCCATCCCCTCTTTGCTGCAAAATTCCAAAACACAAAAGAATGCTCTGTTAAAGGTGCTGAGTGAAGCGTACGTACCAAGTAACATCACTGGTGGGGAAATAGCTAATATGGTAGGACAAGTGCTGGAAAGCCATAAGATAACTTTTTATGAGGACTAGCTGCCACCTGAAGGGCTAGGTCACAACAAAGCACTGCACATCATAGTGCAATGCGAAGATTATTTCATCACCAGGATCCTGATCGATGGAGGTTCCACTCTTAATATTTGTCCGCTGGTAACACTCAAGAAGTTCAATTTATATAGCTCTTCTCCAACGGGATGAGGGAGTCTGAGCAAAGACAAGTAACTCTAAGAATTAATGCTTCAGGTATGAGGAATTTAAGACTAACAGTATATCATTCAATAAACTCTTATTGGTAGTTATTTTGGACTGGGCTTTGCTGTGTGAGCTATAGTTTTTCCCTTGTCCATTGTAATGAAAAATTGCAAAGCACGGAGAATTTTACTTTTATTTTAGTCATCTAGTGCTAGTGATATGATAATTGTGGGTCAAATATTGTTACCTTAGAGAAGTTGTAGGGATTCCTATCCATTTCATGTGGAATGAATAGTCTTTTCCATTCACATGGAGCAGAGGAAGCTGCACTGATGGAGCTCCTGAATTTTATGTATAGCAATACATTGACCACTGATACAGCGCCTGCTTTGTTGGATGTACTCATGGCTGCCGACAAGTTTGAAGTTGCTTCTTGCATGCGGTATTGCAGCCGGCAACTGCGTAATTTACCAATGACTCCAGAGTCCGCTTTGCTATATTTGGAGCTTCCTTCTAGCGTCCTGATGGCTGAAGCAGTTCAGCCCTTGACTGATGCCGCAGAACAATTCCTAGCTGCAAGATACAAAGATATTACCAAGTCAGTTCCATTTCTGACCAAACTCTATTTCACTCTATTTCTTCTTAAGTTCTATTAAGTTTGTCTCTAATGCTGCTGTATGTTTTTCAAATAATGATATTTCAGTCTCCACAGCATTCTTTGACCTTTAGTCAATGCAGTGGTGATACATTCGTATTTGCTAGGAGACCTTTTTTATCCGGTGCCAGAAAATTTTTCCTGGAATTTAGGGATGACAATTGGGCGGGGCGGGGCAGGGCAGGGCAAGCCTTGGTCTGCTAACATTTTGACCCGCCCTACCCTGCCCCATTTAGTATTTTCTCAGATTTTTGCCCCACCCCGCCCCACTAAGCCCTGCCTGGCCCTGCCCCGTTTATGTTTTTTCATCATTTTTCTTGATTTTTTCTTTTGCAGTATTCTAAATTAAATTTTAACTTTTTCAAATTTTTATTTGAACCTCATATTAAAAGAACCAATTTGAACTTGACTAAGTTGTTTTATTCTTGTTCAATAGTTGATTCAAGATTTCTTTTATTATTATAAATTATTTACTGAAATAGTTATTTTCATTCTGCTTCCAGCAGCATAGCTACTTTAATGGAGTAATCAGTTAAGATTAAAATACGAAATCAATGGCAACAAAATGAAATAAACACAATCTATCATAACTTACCAGACCACTAAGTTTGAGAATTTTCTAAACAAACAAATTATATCATTCAATTAATCATTTTACAAGTAGAAATATGAAGAATTTAATAAGCAACCCAACTGAACCATACTGTTACAGTTAATGTATTTAAAGCAAATCCACAAAACACAAACAAGAATGACAATAGAAAGTAGGGAGAGACGTGATACTGAATCATTAAATTAAAATGTCAAATAGATTAATAGTGCAACTTCCACATATTCCAAAATAAAGTTTGCCCTGCCCTGTCCTAACCCACTAATTCTTTTTAAAAAAAATAATTAGCCCTGCCCTGCCCCGCCACGCCCCATTTAAATCTTCCCCTGCCCTGCCCCATTTAGAGTTTGCCCTGCCCTGCCCCATTTAGAGTTTGCCCCGCCCTGCCCTGCCCCAATTGCCATCCCTACTGGAATTCTGCCCCACTATACATCGCTCAAAATTGCATCTTCGTTATTATGAATTTTTAAAGAATGAAAAAGTTTCTTTTCCATAGCCCCTAAGTATTTGTTTTGATGGATTGGGAACAAGTGAAAAGTTGGTCTCCATCTATTGCTGCTTTTGGTGAGTTCTGATTAGCTGTCACACTTCTCTGTGCTTGATAATGAGCTCATTGTCCTTGGACAGGTTTCAGGATGAGGTTATGAAGTTGCCTCTTGCTGGAGTGGAGGCTATTTTGTCCAGTGATGACCTCCAGGTAGCATCAGAGGATGCAGTGTACGACTTTGTGTTGAAGTGGACAAGGGCTCATTATCCGCAGTTTGAGGAACGGCGAGAAATCCTTGGTTCACGACTTGGTCGTTGCATCCGTTTTCCTTTCATGAGCTGTCGAAAGCTTCGGAAGGTTCTGGCATGTAATGACTTTGATCAGGAATTTGTATCCAAGCTTGTTCTTGAAGCCCTCTTTTATAAAGCTGAGGCCCCTCATCGTCAGCGAAACCAAGCTGCGGAAGAATCATCATCACCTAGTCGTCGTTTTGTGGAGCGTGCTTACAAGTATCGACCTGTCAAGGTGGTTGATTTTGAACTTCCACGGCAACAATGTGTAGTCTACGTGGATCTTAAGCAGGAGGAATGTGCTAGCCTCTTCCCTTCAGGAAGAGTGTATTCTCAAGCATTTCATTTAGGGGGACAAGGTTTTTTCCTGTCTGCACATTGCAACATGGATCAGCAAAGCTCTTTCCATTGTTTTGGTCTCTTTCTGGGTATGCAGGAAAAGGGATCTGTGACTTTTGCTGTTGATTACGAATTTGCAGCAAGAACAAAACCAGGGGAGGAGTATGTCAGCAAATACAAAGGTAACTACACTTTTACGGGGGGCAAGGCAGTTGGCTACCGCAATCTATTTGCGATACCATGGCCATCTTTCATCGCTGAGGACAGTCCATATTTTATTAACGGTATGCTCCATCTCAGGGCTGAACTTACTATCAGGAATTGATTCCTTGCTCCCACAATGTACAATTAATATTGTTGTTTTTGCTTCTCGGATGAGTTCAACACCCAATGTTTCTTGGTTTGATAAAACAAAGGCGGCAAGGTTTAGGGCTAAGTGCTAACTATCGTATGCTAGGCATTGAAATATTTTGTACTAAATCACTTTCCCCAGATCCACATGCTCTGCAAAGATAGAAAAGGATGTAAATGGATTTGATGAGTGAAAGAATGTTGGTTACTGTGACATGTTAAAATGTGATACACAGATTGCCCTGAAAATGTCATGCTGCAGTTAACAGTGTACAACATATGTAGCCGAGTTTGTATGAACATGCCAGCAAACTCTTTTTTTTTTCTTTCTAAATAAACAGCATTCCTGCAGAACCGGGGATACCGTACGGAAGGTGGTAATTAAAACTTACTAGGTGTTGTATTATATAGGAGTAGTTGATTACAGAGCATATGTTTACTGAAATTTGGGGGTCCCATGCAAGCTCTGGCCATTGGGCTTCAATAGCATTGACGAGGCATCTTGTGATCTCTTTTTGCAATGGATTGGCTTGTTTCATTACTGCGCTGCCAGTTGAACCTCAGTTTGCCAACGAAGCATAAGTTTGTCCTGAATATTGTGATAGTGAATTGGTACTTTTAACATTTCTATGCAGAGGTAACAATGTTTCAATACATGTCTCTATCAGCAGTAGTTAGAACAGCTCTTAAAATCTAACCACTTCAACTATTTCGTTCATTGCCCCCAACAATGTGGCGTAGCTTTAATGAAATAGAGTGGTTTCGTGTTCTTGGTTATTCCTCCCGGTTGTTTTATGGAAGAGGAAAATAAACTGAATGGTATGCGTTACAAACTCTGGCCCTTTCCTTTTCATTGCATTGACATATGTTCTGGTTTCTTCTGCCAAAGGATTCCCTAATTCTTTGATGCTTGCTGCTGATTGAACCACAAATTGCGTGTCCCTGATTATTTAACTTGGGATCTTTAATTTATTAGCCCCACGAATGGCACATTATGCTTCTTGAATGGGGTTCGATAGAACTTTATTAGCAAAAGAGAAAAAAATAGAACTTTATTAGCAAAAGAGAAAAAAATAGAACTTTATTAGCAAAAGAGCCTGATCTAGTTGAACTACCAGAGGAATCTTTATTGGTGTGAAAAGCTGTTTACCTATTCCTTTAAGAAATCATTTGCCGTCATCTCTAAACGCTTCTAGTTAAATCTTTAGCTAATTTAACTCCAAAATTTGATAAGTGATCATCTAACAATTAAACTGAGACTGAAACAGTATTAATGTGATAAATGAAATATTAGAGAACCTATTGATGTAAGTGACGCTTTTGAATAATGGTGGGACATTACTTGTTTTTGGGACTCGAATATCTTTAACGTTATCCTGCTAGGAGAAAATAACTTCTTGTTTAATTTTCAATCGGAGATGCACTGACATCATTGGTCCTTATTATGGGGAAAGTCTTCCCAATCACAATAGAATAAGGAATAATTGAGTGTACCGCAATCTAATAAAATTATTTGAGNCATCCCATTATCAATCACCCCCTGCACGCCAAAATTTTCCTAGACCCCGACCTAATTTTGATAGCAGACCTCTAAAACAATATACAGCCATAGCTGAACCCATCGACCAGCTGTATGAGAGGCTCAAAGCTGCTGGTTATGTGACCCCCATCCCTGCTACATCCCCTGAGAATCCTTCTCAGTGGGTTAACCCAAACAAGTCCTGTGCGTACCACTCTGGCATGAAAGGGCACATCATCGATGAATGTTGCTCCTTGAAAGAGAAGATACAGTCTTTGATTTATAACAAGGTCATCGTAGCAAAGGAAGCCGCTTCAAACGTCCGCAACAACCCTCTGCCAGACCATAAGGGTGGAGGTATCCACATGATTGAAGTAGAAGATGACTGGGATCCCGAGGAATCAATCGGGTTGATCACAGAAGGTGATGACCCAAAGAAACCAACAATTACTCTCAATACAATCATAGTCCAGATCCAATCATCTGAAGACGCTGAGGTGAATATGTTTATACATCTTGAGTTTGAAGCAGCGCCACCCGCAAAGACACCAGCACTAATTGAGGTTGAATTCGCGCCTCCTATGAATGCACCCGCACCATTTGAGGTTGCAGTCTTGCCACCCAAGGCACACAGGGTTACA
>NW_017691934.1:3630-5522 GCF_001879085.1 Nicotiana attenuata | reverse complement strand
ACTAACATTCCCCTCAAGCTGGTGCATATAAATCATATGTACCGAGCTTGTTACATATATAACTAATACGAGGACCGGTGAGGGACTTGGTGAAAATATCAGCAAGCTAATCATTCGACTTCACAAATTTTGTAGCAATATCTCCTGAGAGTATCTTTTCTCTGATGAAGTGACAATCAATCTCAATGTGTTTAGTCCTCTCATGGAACACCGGATTTGATACAATATGAAGGGCAGCTTGATTATCGCACACAAGTTCCATCTGGCTGATGTCACCAAATTTCAACTCCTTGAGCAATTGTTTGATCCAAATTAGCTCACATGTTGCCATAGCCATTGCTCGATATTCTGCTTCTGCACTAGATCGAGCAACTACATTTTGTTTCTTACTCTTCCAAGACACCAAATTGCCTCCTGCTAAAACACAATATCCAGACGTAGAAGGTCTATCAGAAGGTGATCCTGCCCAATCAGCATCTGAGTAACCAACGATCTGCTCATGACCTCGATCCTCAAACAATAACCCTTTGTCTGGAGCCGATTTTATATACCGAAGAATGCGGACAACTGCATCCTAGTGGCTATCACAGGGAGAATCCATAAACTGACTTACAACACTCACAGGAAAGGAAATGTCAGGTCTAGTCACCGTGAGATAATTTAATTTACCAACCAGCCGCCTATATCTTGCAGGATCGCTAAGCGACTCCCCCTGTCCTGGCAGAAGTTTAGAATTCGGATCCATCGGAGTGTCAATCAGTCTACAACCTGTCATTCCTGTCTCCTCAAGAATGTCTAAGGCATACTTCCGTTGTGATATCACAGTACCTGAGCTAGACTGAGCGACCTCAATACCCAGAAAATACTTTAGTTTGCCCAGGTCCTTAGTCTGAAAGTGTTGAGAGAGATGCTGCTTCAATTTAGTAATACCATCCTGATCATTGCCGGTAATAACAATATCATCCACATAGACCACCAGATAAATACAGAGACTCGAAGCAGAGTGCCGATAAAACACAGAGTGATCAGCTTCACTCCGAGTCATGCCAAACTCCTGGATAACTGTGCTGAACTTACCAAACCAGGCTCGAGGAGACTGCTTTAGACCATAAAGTGACCGGCGCAGGCGACATACAAGGCCAAGCGGCTGAGTCCACAACCCATTGCCCAAGAGTACTAGACTGGGAAACACAAGCAAAAGAATTACTAGCAACAGAAGTATCAGTCTGAGCAACAGAGGCTACTTGTGGAGATGTCTGCTTACTTGCTCGATATTGAAGGAACTTATTATATTCCCCTTCAGATAAAGAAAATCCCTGGTTACCTGTAGTCTCGGTCTGAGCAACATAAGCATTTTTGGGTGGACGACCATGTAAAGAATAGCACACGTCACGAGTGTGTCCAAGTTTATGACAATAAGAGCACTTGGGTCTAGATCTTCCAAAACGACCTCCTCCTCGTCTATTCTCCATAGTTTGAGATGCCCGATTGTCCACTGACTGGGATACGAGAACAGATGAGTCAAGTGTCTGTGATGAGCTCACTGGGTGACTTGGTGCTGCAGCAAGCGAAGTAATCGAGAGAATAATTCATCAACTGTGGAAACAGTCGGACTAGCCAAAATCTGATCACGTACTGAGTCAAGATCATTAGGAAGTCCAGCAAGAGTAAGAACTAGAAACATCTTTTGTCGCTGCTCTTGTTGCCTTTCAACACTAGCAGAAACTGGCATCAACTTCTCAAATTCCTCCATGACTGCCTGTACTTATCCCAAGTAAGTAGACATATCTAATTCATGTTTCTTTAAATTTGTCATCCGCGATATCACATCATAGAAACGAGATATGTCATTAGTGTATAAAGTGCGAGCCTTTTCCCAAACCAAATAACAT
>NW_017691934.1:0-727 GCF_001879085.1 Nicotiana attenuata | reverse complement strand
TATTGTTGCTCCCTGATGGTTACTATTTGATGCTACTTTTTCTCCTCTTTGCTTATCCGCCTTTCCTACCCCCCCCCCCCCCCCCTCTTTCCTCCTCTTCTTCTCCCCTATTCTTCCTTTCCACCTTTTCTTGAGCCGAGGGTCTATCGGAAACCACCTCTTCACTTCTCCAGGTAGGGGTAAGGTCTGCGTACTCACTGCCCTCCCCAGTATACTGGGTATGTTGTTGTTGTATGAAATGGTGTGGTGAATAGAGAATACAACAAATATGTCTTTCAGGCTTGTGCTTTAACTTTGTTGGACTTGCCTTCTAAGTTGCTCCGACACGGCAGTTTAGGTGTCGCACCCGTGTCGACACGATACTAGTAAAAATTCGAGACGAGATACAATTTGATTCCTTAAATCAGAACCAAAACTAGGGTAAATTTGAAGAAAATAGCATACCTTATCTAGGAAATCAATCCTTTACTTATCTACAACTTGAGAATAAAAAGAAATCCACACTTTATAAGTTATACGCAAGTATTCCACAAAATTTCTCATAATTTAGAGATATTTTTATATTTAATTTTTTTTGAATATATTAGCCGGATCCCCGCACCCGAATCCATATCTCGAAGGACCTGATCTCTAGATCCGCACCCGTGTCCGAGCAACTTAGCTATTGTTCTAAGCTTGAGTTATGCTTCCAAGACAATTAGACAAATGGGTAAGGAAAAGGCATACC
>NW_017691933.1:5216-5522 GCF_001879085.1 Nicotiana attenuata | reverse complement strand
TATAATTTGGTCAGGCGGGGCAGTGACTATGGTTTCTTAGGTCGCATTTGACGTCCAGGAAAAATTTTAGGCAATCCGGGTCTGGGGGCCCGGGCCCATGGCTGAAGGCGTGGGCTATAGCATAGGAAAATTTAGGAATCGGGCGGAATTCTAGTTTTATGGCCATAAAATGCCAAAAAATGTAAGTTGGTCATGGCAGGGCAGTGACTATAGTTCCTTAAGCTGTATTTGATGTCTCGGAAAAATCTTAGGCGATCCGGGTCCGGGGGCCCGGCCCCACGGCGGAAAGCGTGGGCTATAGCACAC
>NW_017691933.1:0-719 GCF_001879085.1 Nicotiana attenuata | reverse complement strand
ACGGCGGAAGGCGTGGGCTATAGCACACGAAAATTTGGGAATCGGCAAAATTCAAGTTTTATGGCCGTATAATGACTAAAAATGTAATTTGGTCATGGCAGGGCAGTGACTATGGTTCCATATGCTGGATTTGACATCCCGGAAAAATTTTAGGTTATCCGGGTCTGGGCCCACGGCGGAAGGCGTGGGCTATAGTACACGAAAATTAGGGACTCGCGCGGATTTTCAGTTTTATGGCCGTAAAATGACAAAAAATGTAATTTGGTCATGGCGGGGCGATGACTATTGTTTCTTAGGCCGTATATGACGTCCAGGAAAAATTTTAGGCGATCCGGGTCTGGGGGCCCGGGCCCACGGCGGAAGGCGTGGGCTATAGCATAGGAAAATTTAGGAATCGGGCGGAATTCTAGTTTTATGGCCATAAAATACCAAAAAATATAATTTGGTCATGGCAGGGCAGTGACTATAGTTCCTTAAGCTGTATTTGATGTCTCGGAAAAATCTTAGGCGATCCGGGTCCGGGGGCCCGGGCCCACGGCGGAAGGCGTGGGCTATAGCACACGAAAATTTGGGAATCGGCAAAATTCTAGTTTTATGGCCGTATAATGACAAAAAAGTAATTTGCAGAATCAGAGAGAGAATCTTAATCGTTGCTCACTACATTACTAGGAAATGCCAAGTGTGCGAGAACATGACTCGCACCACCTTCTTTGCATTGG
>NW_017691932.1:4648-5522 GCF_001879085.1 Nicotiana attenuata | reverse complement strand
GTGGAACGGTGTTGAGCCGGTCCGCCGATCGACTCGGGGCGTGGACCAGCGTGGATTGGGGGGGCGGCCAAAGCCCGGGCCTTTGATACGCCCGTGGAACGCCGTCTCCTCGATTGTGGTAGGCAGCGCGCGCCTCTGGCGTGCTGGCCTTAGCCGTTTATACATTGGAGATCATGCTAGTCCAGTCCCTTTATCATGTCAGTCGGGAGAGCGTATGGAGTGGCTGGTATGATAAACTTGTTCCGCAAATATCTCTAGGTGTCCCCTCTGCCGCCTCGTTAAAAACCTCCCACGAGAAAACCCAATTGGGACAAAACTCGGGTAAGGGAAAAAGAGTGCGACTCGGGAGACGCCTTTCAGAAATGGAAATACTTGAGGTGGGCGACGTTCCAATTGTTTTGGAGTGTTTTTCCTTCCATTGTTTCTAATTGAAATGCTCCTTTACTTGCTGCTGCTGTGATTTTTAGGGTCCGTCCCAGTTGGTGCCCAGTTTTCCTTTGCTTGGGTCTTTTGATGCCAACGTTTTTGGCTTTTAGGACGTAGTCTCCCACTTTGAGTGGTCTTATTTTGGCTCTCTTGTTGTAGTATCTTTCGACTTGTTATTTCTAAGCCACCATTCTTATGTGGGCCATTTTCTCTTCTTTCCTCGGCCTCATCGAGGTCTTGAAGTCTATTTATGTCGTTCTCTGCTCCGCTGGTATGTGAATACCTTAAGCTTGGTTCGCCGACTTCGACTGGTATGACCGCGTCGGTTCCGTAGACCAGTGAGTACGGTGTTTCTCCTGTGGAGGATTTGGGTGTGGTCCGGTGTGCCCACAACACTTCCCGGTAGTAGCTCGGGCCATAGCCCTTTGGCTTCCTCGAGTTTCTTCTT
>NW_017691932.1:0-290 GCF_001879085.1 Nicotiana attenuata | reverse complement strand
GTACGTTCAGTTACATTCGGAGTATGGCCTTAGCCAGTTCATTCATTGGAGATGGGCTTAGCCGTTCATTCATTGGAGATGGCCTTAGTCGTTCATACATCGGAGATGGAGTTAGCCGTTCATTCATCGGAGATGGCCTTAGCCGTTCATACATTGGAGATGGCCTTAGCCGTTCATTCATTGGAGATGGCCTTAGCCATTCATACATCGGAGATGGCCTTAGCCGTTCATACATCGGAGATGGCGTTAGCCGTTCATTCATTGGAGATGGCCTTATCGTTCATACATTG
>NW_017691931.1:0-5522 GCF_001879085.1 Nicotiana attenuata | reverse complement strand
ACAAGCTAACACTCTGCTAGGCTCAGAAATGTCCAACCTCACAAATAGATTGGCCAGGGCCTGAATATCCAAAGCAAGCGGTCTCTGGCTGACCGGAACATAAGCAAGACTACCCATGCTGGCGGACTTCCTACTCAATGCATCGGCCACCACATTGGCTCTCCCCGGGTGGTACAAAATAGTAACATCATAATCCTTCAATAGCTCCAACCACCTCCTCTGCCTCAAGATCAACTCCTTCTGCTTGAACAAGTACTGCAGACTCTTGTGATCCGTGTACACCTCACACGTCACACCATATAGGTAATGCCTCCAGATCTTCAAAGCATGAACAATGGTTGCCAACTCTAGATATGAACCGGATAATTCTTCTCGTGGATCTTCAACTGCCTCAAAGCATAAGCAATGACTCTGCCATCCTGCATCAATATCGCACCAAGCCCAATACGGGAAGCATCACAATAAACTGTATAAGGCCCTGAGCCTGTGGGCAAAACCAATATCGGTGCCGTAGTCAGAGCTGTCTTGAGCTTCTGAAAGCTCGCCTCACACTCATCTGACCATCTGAACTGGGCACCCTTCTGGGTCAATCTGGTCATCAGGGCTGCTATGGACGAAAACCCCTCCACAAACCGACGATAGTAGCCTGCTAAACCCAAGAAACTCCGAATCTCAGTAGCTGATGTTGGTCGAGGCCAGTTCTTGACTGCCTCAATCTTCTTCGGGTCCACCTAAATACCCTCTGCTGATACAACATGACCCAGAAATGCGACCGAACTCAACCAGAACTAGCACTTCGAGAACTTAGCATACAACTGACTATCCTTCAGAGTTTGAAGAACCACCCTAAGGTGCTGCTCGTTCTCCTCCTGGTTGCGGGAGTACACCAAAATATCATCAATAAAGACTATCACGAACATGTCCAAGTAAGGTCTGAACACTCGGTTCATCAACTCCATAAATGCGGCTAGCGCATTGGTCAACCCAAACGACATGACCAAAAACTCATAATGCCCATACCGAGTGCGGAATGCTGTCTTAGGGACATCAGACGCCCTAATCCTCAGCTGATGGTAGCCAGATCTCAGGTCTATCTTTGAAAACACCTTCGCACCCTGAAGCTGGTCAAACAAATCATCAATCCTCGACAGTGGATACTTGCTCTTAATCGTCACTCTGTTCAATTGCCGGTAATCAATGCGCATCCTCATCGATCCATCCTTTTTCTTCACAAATAACACTGGCGCACCCCAAGGAGAAACACTAGGCCTGATAAAACCCTTCTCTAGCAAATCTTGCAACTGGTCCTTTAATTCCTTCAACTCTGGCGGGGCCATGCGATACGGTGGAATAGAAATGGGCTGCGTGCCTGGGGCCAGATCAATACAGAAATCAATATCCCTGTCGGGCGGCATACCCGGCAGGTCTGAAGGGAAAACCTCGAGGAACTCCCGAACAATAGGAACAGAGTCAATAGAAGGAACCTCCGTGCTGGAATCGCGAACATACGCCAGATAAGCTAAACACCTCTTCTCGACCATGCGTCGAACCTTCATATATGAAATAACACTGCGGGTGGCATGGCCTGGGGTACCTCTCACTCCAATCGGGGCAAATCTAGCAAGGCCAAGGTCACGGTCTTGGCGTGACAATCCAAGATAACATGATACGGGGACAACCAATCCATTCCTAATATAACGTCGAAATCTACCATGTCTAAAAGCAATAAATCAACACGGGTCTCAAGACCCTCAAACACTACCACACAGGAATGATGGACTCAGTCGACCACTATAGAATCACCCACCGGTGTAGATACATAAACAGGGGTATCCAAAGCATCACTAGGCATAGCCAGGTAGGGTGCAAAATAAGACGAAACATAGGAATACGTAGACCCAGGGTCAAATAGCACTGAGGCATCCCTATCATAGACCAGAATAGTACCTGTAATAACAGCATCTGAAGACTCAGCCTCTGGCCTAGCTGGCAAAGCATAACACCGGGGCTGGGCCCCACCTCCCTGAACCATGTCTTTGGGACGACTTCTACTGGCTGACCCCTACCTCTGCCGGTCCGAGCTCCACCTCTACGGTCTCTACCTCCACCTCTATGATCCCTGCCCCCGCCTCTAGCTGGCTGGGCAAGCTGTGTATCACCTGGTGCCTGAATCATGGGACGAGGACCCTGCTGCTGAGAACTACCCGAGGCTCGAGGGCAAAATCTGACAATGTGACTCGGGTCACCACAACCATAACAAGCCCTCGGCTGCTGAGACTGCTGGCCTTGTCGACCTGAATGTCCTCCCCGGAAACTCTAAAGTGGCGGTGCACTGATGGGCTGCTGATCAGAATAATGCTACTGAGAACCACCACCGCCTGGAGCACCATGAGAAACCTGGAGTGCTGACTGAAAGGGTCTCAGTGAATGGCCTCTACCATAAGAATCCCTACCTCCAGACGAGGTACCACTGAACCTACCAGAATGACGAGGCCTCTTATCCGACACCTGACCACCTCCTCGTGCGAGAGCCATCTCCACTCTACGGGCCGCATTGGCCGCCTCCTGAAAAGAAATCTCACTACCAGCTCCCATAGCCATCTGGAGACGGATCGGCTGAATCAATCTATCAATAAACCTCCGTACCCTCTTTCGCTCTGTGGGGAGTATAACAATAGCATGACGTGCCAAATCAATGAACCGAGTCTCATACTACGTGACTGTCATAGTGCCCTGCTGGAGGCGCTCGAACTGCCTGCGGAGAGCCTCTCGCCGAGTAACTGGGAGAAACTTCTCCAAAAACAACTCTGCAAATTGATCCCATGTCAATGCTGGCGACCCTGCTGGTCTAGATAAGCAATAGTCCCTCCACCAAGTCTTGGAGGATCCTGCAAGCCGAAAGGTGGCGAAGTCGACCCCATTGGTCTCCACAATACCCATAGTCCTAAGGATCTCATGGCAGCTGAATAAGAAATCCTGTGGATCCTCTGAAGAAGCACCGCTGAATGTGGTGGTGAAGAGCTTGGAGAACCTATCAAGTCTCCACAAAGCATATCCGAAGACATAGCCGCTCCATCGCCGGTCGGAGTCACAATACCCGGCTGAACTGCCACAGCTGGCTGAACCACTGGAACCTGAGCCTGGGGAGCTACCTGCTCTGGGGTACGTGTAGCAGGAGTCTGAACCCCTCCTCCAGCCTGAGAAGTGGCTGGTGCTACTGGAAGCAAATCCGCTCTAGTGACGCTCTCCACAAAGCCTACCAATGTGACCAGAGCGTCCTGAAGAACTGGGGTGGCTATGAACCCCTCTGGGACCTCAGCTGGGCCCACCGGAGCAACTGGGGCTGGAGCCTCCTCATCATAATCAACATGAGTCTCCACCGCTGGGACTGCTGCTCGGGGCTGAGCTCTGCCCCGGCCTCGGCCTCTGCCCCTTGCAGGAGCTGCTGCTGCGGGCTCGGGCTGCTGCGCGGTAGAAGAGGAAGCACGTGTTCTCGCCATCTGCGAAAGAATAGAGTAGAAAGACAATCAGTGTTTGAGAAACAGAATCGCACGACGGGAAAGAACAAAAGTGAAACTTTTCCTAACTCCGTAGCCTCTGGGGGATAAATACAGACGTCTCCGTACCGATCCCTCAGACTCTACTAAGTTTGTCCGTGAGTAGCGAGACCTATGTAACCTAGAGCTCTGATACCAACTTGTCACGACCCGGATTTCCCACCGTTGGGAGTCGTGATGGCGCCTACTGTTGGAGCTAGGCAAGCCAAACATTTAAACATTTTCGGATAACAACATAACAATAACAAAATAACGAGTCTTTAAATAAAGGCAGAAGTCTTTTAAAACATAAATAACTGAAAACCCCAAAAAAAAAGCGGAAGTCTAATATTTCATTACCCAAGATTGGAGTCGCTATGTCACGAACTACTAAAGAGTGCTACAAACAAGTCTGAATAGAAATACATAAATGTCCGTCTCGGTACAATGGAAACAAAATTGAAACATAGAAAGGGACTCCGACTTGCGAACGTCAGCTAGGCTACCTCGTAAGTCCCTGGACTGGAGTCAGCTCCCGATCGATATCCTACTGCTGTGGTCCAAAAGCTGCTCCACAACCGGGATCTGTGCAAAAGAGCACAGAAGTGTAGCATCAGCACAACCGACCCCATGTGCTGGTAAGTGCCTGGCCTAACCCCGGCGAAGTAGTGACGAGGCTAGACAGGACTACCAAGTCAACCTGTGCAGTTCAATGTATATATGTGCAATACAAGGAAAGGGTACAGAAATTAAACAGTTAAGAGGGAGGGAAACATACTATGGGGGAGTACAGTTCGGATATAAAGTCAACAATTTAAATAAGCAAACAAGGCAATAACAATAATTAATGAGAGCAGGAAAATCAACAGTTGCACGGCATCAACCTTCGTGCTTTTACTCTCATTCTCACCAAAAGCAATCAAATAAAGTGCACGGCATCACCCTTCGTGCTTTTCCTCACGTAACTCTCATATCATGGCACGGAATGATCCTTCGTGCAAATATAATCAAAACATGGCACGGAATGACCCTTCGTGCATATATAATCAAAACATGACGAATGACCCTTCGTGCATATATAATCCAAACATGGCACGGAATGACCCTACATGCATATATAATCAAAACATGGCACGAAATGACCCTTCGTGCATAATCACTCTTCCTCACCAAAACAGTAATCACAACCAAACGGGGCGAGTGGATAAAAAAATAATACGAAATGTCCCGGCAAGGGAGATAATCAATGTATTCAAATCATCCCGGCAAGGGATTATTCATATCACTTTCTATTTCTTTCATTTCTTACTCCATAGTCTTCGTGTCATTCGAGCCAACGCTCCAAAGAATTTACAATTCGTAATTAGTTCTCTTACTCTTCACATTGCGTAGAACACATCAATTAACATGGAAGAGTCATAACAATATCAGGATAAATACATACAAGGACCCACGGTCATGCTAGACACTGGTGTATAGATACTCGTCACCATGCCTATACACCGTACTCGATCGTTTAGCAATTAGCAAATAATGACACTCTAATCCTATTCCTTCAAGCCAAAATTAGATCAAACACTTACCTCGAATGCTCCAAACTCAACTCAATCCTCTAGTATAGCTTTACCCCTCGAATTCACCACCAAACCGTTCGAATCTAATCACAAATTACTTGAATGTATCAACAACTGCTAATCGAATCAATTTGAATGCATGAAAAATGAATTTCCCAAAGTTTTACTCAAAATTCCCAAAATGCCCCCAGGCCCACGTGGTCAAAACCCGAGGTTCGAACCAAAACCCGATTACCCATTCTCACATGAACTCAGATATGTGAGTTATTTTGGAATCGGACCTCAAATTGAGGTCCAAAACCCCCAAGTTTAGAAAACCTAGGTTCTACCCTAAATTCCCAAACTTCCCCATTAAAAACTCTTTGTTTTGAAGTTAAAATTATGTTTAAAGATATTAAGGAGTAAAGAAAAT
>NW_017691930.1:5181-5522 GCF_001879085.1 Nicotiana attenuata | reverse complement strand
AGGGCCTCCATTCCCTAGTCGCCTTTTTCCAACATTAGGGTTCCAATTCCTGAGTTGAATTTTTAGACATAGGGCCTCCATTCTCTAGTCGCCTTTCACCAACATTAGGGCTCTAATCCCAGAGTTGAGATTTTAGAAATAGGGCCTCCATTCCCTAGTCGCCTTTTTACCAACATTAGAGATCCAATCCCTGAGTTGAGTTTTTAGACATAGGGCCTCCTTTCCCTAGTTGCCTTTTTACCAACATTAGCGCTCCAATCCCAGAGTTGTGTTTTTAGACATAGGGCCTCCATTCCCTAGTCGCCTTTTACCAACATTAGGGCTCCAATCCCTGAGTTGAG
>NW_017691930.1:0-295 GCF_001879085.1 Nicotiana attenuata | reverse complement strand
GTCGCCTTTTACCAACATTATGGCTCCAATCCCTGAGTTGAGTTTTTAGACATAGGGCCTCAATTCCCTAGTCGCCTTTCACCAACATTAGGGCTCCAATCCCTGAGTTGAGTTTTAGACATAGGGCCTCCATTCCCCAGTCGCCTTTTACCAACATTAGGGTTCCAATCCTTGAGTTGAGTTTTTAGCGTAGGGTCTCCATTCCCTAGTCGCCTTTTTACCAACATTAGGGTTCCAATTCCTGAGTTGAATTTTTAGACATAGGGCCTCCATTCTCTAGTCGCCTTTCACCAAC
>NW_017691929.1:5241-5522 GCF_001879085.1 Nicotiana attenuata | reverse complement strand
ACTCAGGGATTGGAGCCCTAATGCTGGTAAAAAGGCGACTAGGGAATGGAGGCCCTATATCTAAAATCTCAACTCAGGGATTGGAGCCCTAATGTTGGAAAAAGACGACTAGGGAATGGAGGCCCTATATCTAAAAACTCAACTCAGGGATTGGAGCCCTAATGTAGGTAAAAAAAGGCGACAAGGGAATGGAGGCCCTATGTCTAAAAACTCAACTCAGGGATTGGAGCCCTAATGTTGGTAGAAGGCGACTAGGGAATGGAGGCCCTATGTCTAAAATC
>NW_017691929.1:0-455 GCF_001879085.1 Nicotiana attenuata | reverse complement strand
GTGACTAGGGAATGGAGGCCCTATCTCAAAAAACTCAACTCAGGGATTGGAGCCCTAATGTTGGTAAGAAGGCGAGTAGGGAATGGAAGCCCTATGTCTTAAAACTCAACTCAGGGAATGGAGCCCTAATGTTGGTAAAAAATCAACAAGGGAATGGAGGCCCTATGTCTAGAAATCTCAACTCATGGATTGGAGCCCTAATGTTGGTAAAAAAGGCGACTAGGGAATGGAGGCCCTATATCTAAAATCTCAACTCAGGGATTGGAGCCCTAATGGTTGAAAAAGGCAACTAGGGAATGGAGGCCCTATGTCTAAAAACTCAACTCTGGGATTGGAGCCCTAATGTTGGTAAAAAAAGCCGACAAGGGAATGGAAGCCCTATGTCTAAAAAGCAATTCAGGGATTGGAGCCCTAATGTTGGTAAAAAAGGCGACTAGAGAATGGAGGCCCTAGGT
>NW_017691928.1:0-5523 GCF_001879085.1 Nicotiana attenuata | reverse complement strand
AAGAGGAGAGAAGGATCAACAAGGATTTCATACCCTATGCTAGTTCTTTTTCTCTCTCCCCCAGATATGCCTTTAATAAGTCCTCCACCTATTCTCGTGTGACGACATCTATGATTGTGAAATTCAGGAATGAACAGTTGCAACAATCATGTTCAATTTCTTTTGACAGTTTTAGATTGTGGTGCTTTGTAATCAAGGGCGAGAAGGAAGTTCATGGAAAGGTAGCTCACATACCTTTCCAGGCCTAATTCTTTAATAATCACTTCAGCTCTTTCATACTTCTGACGTCGACTCATCTTGCTTGGAAGTCTTAAGAATGCAGCAAAAACTAAGGTTTCCTCTACAGTCAATTGTGGAAAAAGCACATCATCTTGTGTCACGAAACCCACCTAGCACAACAGGTCCTAAACTTGGTGGGAGGCGACTTTAGGAGGAGATTTTCAATAAAAGCTATTGGGTTACTGATTTAACTCACTTTTGATTGTATATGGACTCGTGGGGTTATGGTTAGTCGATCTACCCTTCAACTCGAGTTTTGACCGAGCAGGCACGGGGTTGACTTTTGTTGACTCTTGAAAAATTGTGTAAAGATCTTAACTTTATTAATCGAAATTGGTTTCTCTTCCATTGTTTGGTAGTATTAAGTCATTTTTTATTAGAATTTGAGTTGAGCGGTAGGTAAATTTTTAAGGGAAAAGCATTTTTTAGAGTATTAAATTAGCCTAATTGAGGTAAGTATCTTGCCTAACTTTAGTGGGGAGGGGGTAGAAACTTCCTTAGAATTTAGTCTAATTGCATTATTTGTATTATGCGGAACGTCGTGTACATGAGGTGATGATTGTGTACACGGGTGTATGTGTGGTAATTGACCGAATTGACCTTAGGCTAATAATATGCTTGAATTGGAATTGTTTGTATTTGTAAACGGTCTTATGTGTTTCACTCCCCGTACCTTTGTGTTATTGTTGAGATTCTTATTCATATTGTTGTTGAGCCATGGACTATGTATTGTTATGACTTTAGTATTGTTGTTTGGACGATGTGGTGGCATATGTGCACGTGTGATGCGGTTGATTATTTTGTTGCGAATGAGATGCGCATGCGGTGACATAAGGTTGATGTGTATATTGATGCGTATGCAGCGAGATAAGGGGGCTTATGTGCATAGGTCTAGTAAGGAAAAATACTTCATTGTGATGCACACGCGGCGAGATAAGGGGGCTTATGCGCGTGAAGCTATTTCAAAAAAAAATATTTAAATGTGAAGCTCACGTGGCGTCATAAGGGTGAATTGTGTTTATGATGATTGGTACATCGAGGTGAATCTTGTGTTGGAACGGCTTGATGATTAGAACATGTCATTGTTTACCTTAATTGATTTCACTTTGTTTTTTACTTGTTTTGGTTAATTTATCATATTATCACATGCTTACTATTTGTTGTCATTTATTGATTATGCTTCTCGTTGTTAATTCTATATTGATATTCTGCACATGTTATATGTCTAGTGAGTGTCTCTAATTGAACCTCGTTACTACTCCACCGAGGTTAGTCTTGATACTTAATGGCTACCACTGTGGTGTACTCATACTATGCTTCTGCACATTTTTGTGCAGATCCAGGTACCTCAGATCGCTTTGGTCACTAGAGATTTGAGCTGAGTTGCGGGGACTTCAAGGTATACATGATGTTCTTCTCGCAAGCCTCGGAGTCATCGTCTATAGTTTCTTTGTTGTTGTTTATTTCATTTCCAAACGGTGTTGTATTTGAGATTTATGGTGTACTCTCTATAGAGCTTATGACTCAATATTACTGGGTTTTGGGACTTATGTGATTGTTGTATTCCGCTTTCGAGTTATGTTTTAGCACTTTCAGCTTTCTTAATATTTATGTCATTGTTTGATTCTGTTGATCTGTCTATGTGATAGTTTACCTAGTCCTAGGAACTAGGTACTATCACGATCCTCAAGGTGGTATTTTGGATCGTGACAAGTTGGTATCAGAGCTCTAGGTTCATAGAATCTACGAGTCATAACCAAGTCTAGTAGAGCCTTGCATATCGGTACGGAGACGTCTGTACTTATCTTCGAGAGGCTAAAGAACTATTAGGAAATTCCACTTCTTTCATTCCTTGTCATGCAGATTTGTTGATTTCGGAATCTAAGCCTTTGTCTTCCTATTATCTTAGAGATGGTGAGGACATGAGCTTCAGTTACTGATTATGTTGTCCCCGGTACTAGTGTTACTAGAGGCCGAGGCAGAGGAGGAGAACGTGCTGCAGCGAAGGGCCGTGCTAGAGCCGCGGCTGAGGAGCCTCCAGTAGCTCCGGTTAGGGAGCAGGAACTCGAGGCGCCTGTCACTACCCCTGTACTTCAAGAGACTTTAGCGATTAATCCTAGTTGCACCAGCTGCATCTCAGGCTAGGGGAGGATCTTAGACTCCCGCCGATTGTACTCCAGAGCAGCGAGCTCATGTTGTTCAGGCTCCGGGTGCTACATCGGTACAGCCCATGACAGCGGTTCAGCCTGAGGTCAGGCCAGTAGCGTCAGAGGAGGAGCAGAAGAGGCTAGACAGGTTTAAGAAGTATTTTCCTCCCGCTTTCAATGGTGCAGCTTCTGAGGATGCACGGGAGTTTTTGGACCAGTGTCACCATATTTTAAGCAGCATGGGCATAGTGGAGGTGAGTGGGTCGACCTTACCACTTTCTAGTTGACGGGGTCGGCATATAGATGGTGGCAGGATTACGAGGAAAGTAGGTTAGCTGGTGCAGTGGCACTTACTTAGGATCAGTTCGTTGATCTATTTTTGAGGGAGTTCGTTCCATAGACCCGCAGGGATGTGTTGCACACCGAATTTGAGCATTTGCGTCAGAGGACTATGACTGTGTCCTAGTATGATACTGCCAAGGCGAACAACCCGATCCCATAAGAGTACTACTGAGGCGTTCAGCCGGATCCTATAAGAATATGAAACTTTGACGGTTCACTAGCCCCACCCACGAATATATGTGTGAGTTATGAAATTCAAGAAAACTTTTGGACGAATACGCACAACACGGAAGAAATATGTAAAACGAACTATAAGTTTCAGGACTAATCAAGCAGCTCGTCACGTATCTAAAATAGCAAGTCTGATACTCTACGCAAGTCTAGTGTCATGCTAAAATGTAAATTGAGGCATTTAAGGAGTTAAGGATAACTCAAGTAATATCGTTAAAACATGGTGTGACTCTAAGTGTACCCTGACATGATCAAGAATCTAGCATACTCAGGGACACTCGTCCCTTATACGTGTGTAGCTCCCATAACACGTAGCACACAATAAATATAGCACCTACAGGGTAAATTTCCTCTTACAAGGTTAGACATGAACTTACCTCGCTCCGAAATTTGATAACCGGATCCAACGCCTCTCTAACACCTCAAACCAATGCCAAACAATCCGAAACTAGTCAAAGAACGTGCAAACCAATCAAAATATACTCAACGGCTCGTAATTTAAGAATTAGAAACACATTCCCAACTCCGCATGAAAAGTCAAAAAAGTAAACCCCGGGCTCGCGCGTCCGGTTTCGAAAATTATCGAAAGTAAATATTACCCATAACTTATATAGTCTATAACCAGAAAATCATTCAATTTCGTCCATGAATTGACCTTCAAATCAAAGATTTACTATTTCTCAACTTTGCGGCTCAAAACCCTAATTTCAACAATCCAAAAACGGATAAAAATGATAACCAATAGAATTAATCATGGGAAAATCAAAATAAAGGTTAGATATTTACCCCCTTGTTGAGACAGGAAAAACGCAACGAAAATTGCCTCAAACGGAGCTCTAAAATTCAAGATATGCTCAAAATACTAATATGCTCGATTTGCCAATTTAAAACACTGCCCAGGTAATTTCTGTTCATCGCCTGTGCGGGACACCATCGCATTCGTGAAGAGCAATTTTTTGTGAAAAACAAAAAATCGTACCCAAATAAGCAATCTTTCCTGAATCTGAAATGGGCATAACTCTCTCATACGACCTCGGAATTTGACGATTCTTGTTGCTATAGTTCTGTAATTATGATTTGATCGAATCACAAATCAATGGTCGTTTCCTCAATATGGTACCCTTTATACCAAAAGAAATGGCGCCGAAACATCAAATAAGATCGTGACACAATCCAAACACATCTGAAACACATCGGAATCTAACCAAAACATGTCCAAAATCATCACACAAACATGTTGAAACTTTTAAATCATGAATCTGATCTTGTTAAGTACACTATTTGGTCGTGGTTAACTCATTTTCTTAAACTTAACTACTCCATGCATTTCAAATTAGATGAGGTACTTTCCTTTTTATTTTGTTCCAAAATAAATGACACATTTCTAAATTTGAAAATAATTCAACTTTAAACTCTTCATTTTACCCATTTTACCCTTAATGGGAAGCTTTTATAACCACACAAATATCATGGCCCCACAAAGCTTTTACCCCTTATGATTTTAAGACCACAAGTTTTAAAAGTCTTATTCTTTTCCTTAAACTCTATGCCGAGTCAACCTACCTCATCTAAATTGAAACGAAGGGAGTAGTATGTAACATAAGCATCCGAATCACTCTTAAACATTCTGGATCACGACCAAACTTCACACACAAGTCCCAGTTAACTAAATGAACCTATCCAAGGTCCCAAAACACCACTTGGAGTCTGATAACACCGAAGTCCACTCCAAGTCAACCTAGCAAACTCAAAAACTTTTAAAATGCAAACTTCCAATAATAAGCGCCAAATCGCTCCCGGACAATCCGATACTCAATATACTCCCTAGTTTGGAATCACCTTACAAACCTATAGAAACCTTCAAATCCTTATTCTGGGATCATTTACTCAAAAGTCAAACCTTGGTCAACTCTTCTAACTTAAAGCTTTCGAATTGAGAATTATTCTTCCAAATCAAGTTTGAACTTCTCGAAAATTAAAACCGACTACCTGTGCAAGTCATAATATATATAGTGAACCACTCAAGGTCTCAAACTGCCGAATTACATGCAAGAGCTCAAAACAATCGGTCGGGTCGTTACAACAGCATCAAGAAGCATGAGAGGTTGACCCTAGGGGGATGGATCCATATCCACATGCTACACGGACAACTCACGTGCTGCACGGACAACTCACGTGCTAACAATATCAATCGCACGGACAACTCACATGCTGCACCGATAACTCACGTGCTAATAATATCAATATCTCAGATCTGCACGGACAACTCACGTGTTGCACGGATAACTCACGTGCTAATAATATTAACCGCACAGACAACTCACGTGCCAATATCACAATTCGTCTGACGTGGTCAAAAGCTCAATATCACAATCCGCCCGGTATGGTCACATGCTCAATATCACAATCCACCTAGCGTGGTCACGGGCTCAATATTACAATCCGATAGGTTTGGTCACAAGCTTAATATCACAATCCGTTCGGCATGGTCACAGGCTACCAGTCCAATCTATATCACACAGAA
>NW_017691927.1:4498-5523 GCF_001879085.1 Nicotiana attenuata | reverse complement strand
AAAACTCAACAAATCAAGTCAAGCTATAAATACACCCAATATGTTGACAGAAAAACAAGCATACACATGGTGGTACACAGTCAAGACAATCATATCTATAGTCTATGTTTTAAGGAGGCTCCAGGTGGTGGTATTAGTACTTTGTACTCAATCCACCGGAGTTAAATTAAATCTGGACTATAGGGAGATTACAAGGGAAGGTAATTGCAAAACATCGTACCAGATATCAGGATCTATTGCTCATATACACAAGGGATTACAATTAGCCATAAAAAACAAGCATGCACAGCTGTTGGAGCTTTTAGTTGCACTTTTTGCAGACAGTAAAATCATCATTTTGATTGATTTCAACTGGATGATGCAAAAGGAAATAGAAATAGCTAAGGGTAAGGGAAACAGGCATGGAATTCATATAGGGTCTATTATTACAAACAGCTACAAAGGAGGGGAGTTTACAAACTCGATAGCAGTCTTCATATGCAATTTCATCGATGGACAGCAAGGTGTCTCTGTGGTTGAAGGCGTCTCAGGAGCAGCAGCAGATAGACAGGATACTAGTGAAGCTCAAATTCACTCCACCAACAAGATACAGAGGGATTCCGGTACATACATAAAGATTCAAGCAAGAATAGGAGTTAGTAAAGTTGATTGGAATGAAAATGAAGAAGACAGTAGAGAGATAGAAGAGAGAAGAAGTCGATATTACCTAGGGCAGATACAATCGGAAATGAATGGACAAAGGTATGCTTATGAGAAGATATGTGTAATAAAGAGGCAAGTAGTGGGAAACACGTGTAGATTAGGAAAGATGATGGAGAAGAGGTTATATTTGCAAATTATAGATGGGGTAAATGGGGCTAATCTGGGGCTAATTTCGCAAATAGGAATTGCTGATGGTCTGGGCGATTTTTTGGGCCTGGTTACGGACTGGGCTGCTGGATTGCTAGAATTATTTACATCATGGGCTAGTTTTAAATCAGCAATTGGAAGAATTAAGGCTGGTGGTGCAATTTCGAGGCTATTTG
>NW_017691927.1:0-578 GCF_001879085.1 Nicotiana attenuata | reverse complement strand
AAATAAAATAGTCATGAGGTCCTAACAAGTGTGCGAAATAAAATTGACTTCTACATAATTCCTATTATCAAAATTGAGTAAATATTCTCAAAATTGATATCACAATAAATCTATCAAAAAATTAGTAATACAAAACTAGCCCATGAAAATAAATCAAAGCATACCAATCCATAATTGTTGCATTTACGGCCAGCCCAGAAAACACATAATATTTGCGCAAATAGCCTCCAGATTGCCGAAACCGCTGAATTGCAGAAACAGCCATGGTCCCTAGCCAGTCCAGTAACGCATAGCCTTGCGCAAATAGCCTCGAAATTGCACCACCAGCCTTAATTCTTCCAATTGCTGATTTAAAACTAGCCCATGATGTAAATAATTCTAGCAATCCAGCAGCCCAGTCCGTAACCAGGCCCAAATAATCGCCCAGACCATCAGCAATTCCTATTTGCGAAATTAACCCCAGATTAGCCCCATTTACCCCATCTATTATTTGCAAATATAACCTCTTCTCCATCCTCTTTCCTAATCTACACGTGTTTCCCACTACTTGCCTTTTTATTACACATATCTTCTCATAA
>NW_017691926.1:4578-5523 GCF_001879085.1 Nicotiana attenuata | reverse complement strand
CAATTTTCTCAATTTAATCAAATGCATTTATCCTTTATCATTATTCATTACTATTTTTATACTTTTCCCTTTTTACAGTGTTATTATTACTTTTCCTGATGAACTAGTGACTATGAGGCAACGCAATATGAGGATAGTGACTCAGATGAAGAAGATGAGATACCCGAGGAAATTGTCAGGGAAGTTGAAAATTTTGAGAACAAGCCTAAATCCAACCTGGATGAAACAGAAGCAGTAAATTTGGGAGACGCCGAGACCGTCAAAGAGACCCGCATCAGCATTCACTTGTCGCCAACAGAGAAGGAAGAATGCATCCATTTTCTAAAGGAATATGAGCACATTTTTGCATAGTCGTATGACGATATGACCGGTTTGAGCACATCTATAGTAGCTCACAACTTGCCTACCAATCCCATGTGCCCGCCAGTCAAGCAGAAACTCAGAAAATTCAAACCAGACATGAGTTTGAAAATCAAGGAGGAAGTTACCAAATAGATCAAAGCCAAAGTTCTCAGGGTGGTTGAGTACCCAACTTGGTTAGCTAACATTGTGCCAGTTTCGAAGAAAGACGGGAATGTCCGAGTATGTGTTGATTATCGGGATTTAAATAGAGCAAGTCCCAAAGACGACTTCCCACTGCCAAATATACATATCCTGATCGATAACTACACCAAGCATGAACTTCAATCCTTTGTAGATTGCTTCGCAGGTTACCACCAGATCTGGATGGACGAAGAAGATGCCGAGAAGACAGCTTTTATTACGCCTTGGGGCGTATACAGTTACAAGATGATGCCATTCGGTCTAAAGAATGCTGAGGCCACTTACATGAGAGCCATGACAACCATTTTCCATGATATGATACACAAAGAAATAGAGGTATATGTGGACGACGTCATTATCAAATCCAAGAGAGCCGCAGACCACACAGCGGATTTGAGGAAG
>NW_017691926.1:0-906 GCF_001879085.1 Nicotiana attenuata | reverse complement strand
TCCGGAGCAAGTCCAGCCAATGCCGACGTGCGTTAGAGGCCAGTAATCAGTCAAGAACTGGGGCAGAATTTTAAGAAAGGTTCTCAAAATTCCGAGGAAGATTCAGCAAGATCCGCCATCCGAAGACGGTTAGAAGTCATCTACCAAACTGGGGCAGAATTTTGAGGAGGACCCTCAAAATTCCAACATAAGAGAGCTGCAATGCCTTCAAAATGTGTCACAGTCGCTGGTTCATCAAAGTTACTTGATATATCAATACACTTCCAAAACAATTCTATTTTATCAATGAATGCATATTTTTCGAAAAATTCTATTTTCATAACAGTCAGGTGCTACCTAGGGGAACTCGAAGGGGGGCTTCCAGAGCAGAGCAGAGCAAGACCGGCAGACGAAGCAAGAACCAACCTTCTTCCATGAAACTTACGATTTTTCTTTGAACGCAGGTACATTTGACGATATCATTCGTACATAAAGCAAATTCACCATCCATCCGGCCGATAAACGCAAACATGTCCTAGCTAAGATATACTCCACCCTTATCTGTCATTTTCTCTTTGCATGAGTCTAATCCTTAACTCCACATCTGCATGAGTCTAAGCCCTGACTCCATCTTTGCATGAGTCTAATCCCTGACTCCATCCTGCATGAGGCTGATCCTTGCCTTCATATGTGCATTGCACTAAGCCCTGTCCTGCATCTTGCATGAGGTTAAGCTCTACCTCCACATTTGCCTTCTCTTTGCATGAGTCTAATCCTTAACTCCACATCTGCATGAGTCTAAGACCTGACTCCATACCTGCATAAGGCTAAGCACTGCCTTCTCTTTGCATGAGCCTAATCCTTGACTCCATATTTGCATGAGTCTAAGCCCTGACTCCATCTTTGCATGAGTCTAATCCCTGACTC
>NW_017691925.1:4771-5524 GCF_001879085.1 Nicotiana attenuata | reverse complement strand
ACACAACATAGCCGAACTTCCACAGTCCCTTTAAGCCATAACCATAGAACCACGTTGCACTTTCCGAAAAAATCATACCCAAGATCAGAAATTCACATCTATACTCAGAGTAAGCCCGAACCAGCTGTAATAACCCATGTCACACCTCCTTTTTACACATACCGACCCCGAAGGATAATGTATAAGGGAGTTTTTCCATTTAAAGTGACATTATTCGAAATGGGATTATTTATTTATTTCAGAGTCGCCACTTGGGATAAGATTGGCTTTTGGTGTACCAAGTCACCGATTTAATTTAAATCCCAAATCGAAGAAAATTTCGACTTCCCAATTGGAGTCTGCGAACCAGAAATTCTGAATAAGGAATTCTGTTAACCCGAGGGAAGGTGTTAGGCACCCCCGGATCCCGTGGTTTTAGCACGGTCGCTTAAATTATTGTAAATGGCTAAAAATCTGATTTTAATACATGTTTTAACTTACGTGCTTTTTAAATTTAAACCGCTTTTATTATTTATTTTTAAAGAGAATTGCAACGTCGTGAAAACACGTCTCGAACCGCATCACATAAATGCACCCGCGGTTTTTGACACATTTCGACTTTGTTGAGATTTGGATTTGGGTCACATAAAATGCACACCCGAGTTTAGGAAGGTAATATTATTAAATGCCGGACCTACAGCAACTAGCGTATTATTAACTTTCCGGGAGGCCATGAAATTCGCTAAATGGCACGCCCCGAGGTCCTAAAATACT
>NW_017691925.1:0-693 GCF_001879085.1 Nicotiana attenuata | reverse complement strand
CCAAACTCCCAGACCTATGCGATCGCAGAGCCCTTTACGCGATCGCATAGTGCAAAAATCTGAGCTCCCTCCAATTCTTCTATGCGATCGCAGTCCTGTGCTCGCGATCGCGAAGAGCTAATTTGCTCTGCAAATTTCTGCTGCATTTTTCAACATCAAAAATCCCCGTTAGCCATCCGAAATCACCCCGAGGCCCTCGGGACCTCAACCAAAAGCACCAACATACTCCAAAATATCATACAAACTTGTTCCAATCACCAAAACACGTCAAACAACACAAAATCATCAAATTACCACGGATTCAAGCCTAAGTTAAACTAAAACTTCCGAAACTTGCATTTGACCAAAAACCCGACCTAAACACCTCCGAATGATCTAAAACTTTGCACGCATATCCAAAATCACCTAACGGAGCTACTGCAACTCTCGGAATTCCATTCCGACCCTCGGATCAAAATCTCACCTACCATCCGGAATTCGCCAAAATCCAACCTTAGCCAATTCAAGCCTAATTCTACACCGGACCTCCAAATTCAATTCCGATTGCGCTCCTAAGTCACAAATCATCCCCCGAAACTAGTCGAATCATCGGAAATCCATTCCGAGCCTTCTAACTCATAAGTCAACATTCGGTTAACTTTTCCAAACAATCCTTCTCATAAAGATACTTATTGTCTCATTTCTAACCGAACT
>NW_017691924.1:0-5524 GCF_001879085.1 Nicotiana attenuata | reverse complement strand
TGAAAGGGACTGTTCCGGTATCGACTATTTTTCCTTTTGAATCATCGCCAAACTTAACACTTCCTCCATCTATTTTTGTAATTTTCTTAAACAGGTTTTTATCACCTGTCATATGACTGGAACACGCACTATCTAAGTACCATTTTTCTTTGCGACTCCTCCTGTGGTGTTCCTGCAAGACATAGTGATTACTTTCTTTTAGGTACCCAAGCTTGCTTGGGTCCTGGTTGGTTAGTATTACTTGACTCAGAATTATTTTTGGGTTTCCAAATCCATCCTGAAATATCAGATTTACGAAATCTACAAGAGGAATATCTATGTCCACTTTTGTTACTGTAATGACACGTAACTCCTGATCCTTTTTTGGATCTTTCATTAGTGTTAGTACTAGTGGACTTTGTTCTGGCTGGTCCTTCTCCAGTTGACTTGTATGTCTCCTGGGTTGACCTGACAGAACTGTGACTGGTGAATTTGCGCATGCCATTGAGTTGCATTTGCAATTCCTCAAACTCTTCTTGAAGTACTTCTTTTTCGATTTTACATACTTCATGCTTGAGTCTTCAGTCTTTTACTTCTTTGTAGAGTCTCTTTAGTTCATTCATCATTTTTGGAGACTCTTTCAAAGTAAGATCAAGAATATCCTGTAATTCATTACATCTTTCACAGTTATAAGATCTTACCTTGCTTGTTTCACCTCGTGCCATGAAACAGTTCTCGTTGTCACCTTTGCATTCATCGTCTGAGGTGTCCTCATCTGTCCAGCATCCTGAAAGTTTGTTCATGTCATTTTCCAGAATTGTCATGAAGCAAAGATTTGCTATTTCTTTATGTTCTGAACTGTCTTCATCACTCCTGCTTGCAAATGATTTGTTCTTGTTGAAGCCTCTGGATATTTTTCTTTTTAGATCTGGACACTCAGCTTGAACATGTCCAAATCTTCCACACTCATAGCATTTTCCATCATTTTTGTCTTGTTCGTTATATTGTCTGGATCGCCTAGGTGGCATCCTTCCTCTTCTCGGATTCCTGAATCTTCTCATTAAACCATCCATGTTTCTTGATACCATGGCAATTTCTTTTTGAAGAGCTTCAGGATCATCATCGATATCATTTTCTGCCATTTTAGTTGTGGCCTTGAATGCAACTGTTTTCTTCTTCTCTTCTTGATTTGTTTTCTTGAGATGTGTTTTCTCGAAAGATATGAGTTCTCCTCGAAGTTCATCATATGATAACTTATTCAAATCCTGTGATTCAAGTGTGAACACTTTGGTCTGCCAAGTAGTGGGTAGGCTTCTAAGAATCTTTCTAACTTGATCACCACGTGAGTATGGTTTGCCAAAAGCTTTTAGATCACTAATGATTTTGCTGAATCTGGCAAACATCTCTTTAATAGATTCTCCTTTTCTTCTGAAAGAGTTCATAGTCATGAACCAACATGTTGATATGTGTTTTCTTTACTTTGCTGGTTCATTCGTATGTGACTTCAAGTTTTTCCCACATCTCTTTGGCTATAACACAACTGGAGATTTTCTCATACTCTTCACCACTTATCGCATTGTAGAGCAAATTTCTTGCCTTGATATTGACTTGTACAACTGCCATTTGCTCATCTGTATATGAATATATATTTTCAGGATCAGCAAGTGGTTGAACGACAGCCGGCAGAGGATAGTTACCCTTTTTGATGACTCTCCAGACTTTAACATCATAACCCTTTGCGTATCTTTTCATACGCACTTTCCAGTGAGAGAAATGTTGTCCATTGAAGTATGGTGGCCTCACTTGCGAAGTTCCTTCTTGGAAAAGTGCTCCTATAATAACTTGATTTGCCATGATCTTTTCTCACAAGCTGTTAAGCAAAAGAAAAAATGTGAGCCTTGCTCTGATACCAATTGAAAGTACGAGGGGGGGGGGGTTGAATTGTTATTTTAAATATTAATCGCTATCAGTTTACTAGTTTTTAAATTAGTCGACTAGATGTAATAACTTGATAACAGTAAGGACATAATTTATGATGCAAAAATTAAATGCAGGAGTTAAAGATACCGGAATTTTTATACTGGTTCGGATTCAATGTGAATCCTAGTACAGTCCCCTTGGGTTGCAAGGGAGTTCTCTTTCAGTGAATGAGTTTCTCGAGTACACAGTGAATTGTGTGATCTACACCGATCGCTCAGTTCCTATCTTACTCGTTTTTTGTATACAATGCCTCACCAGTGTAGTTTTCTCTTTCTTCTCTAACTTGTTACACAACAGATCTAGTAGAGCTACAATATTTGTTTGCAGTAGAACAAAGAGTGGGTATTTGGTTTGATCAAAGTATATTTTGCTAATGTATAAAGACAAGATTAAATACTTTGAGAAAGGCTTGATTTCTGAAGAGATTTTCCAACCTAAGAGATTTGATCCTTAGAAAGAGATTGATTCTTCCAAGAATAAGGTTATTCAGCAACGGCTTTGTCTTGGCGAGATGGCTTTAATAACTTCCCTTATACGTGACTTGATAGCGGCGGATATCCTTCCTTGAATCTTGGTCCTTCCAGATTTAGCATACTTGATTGATTATCTTGCAAGATCTTCGATATTCTTGATTGATTGATTCATTCAGTCTAGCCTTATTTCGTCAGTATTGAAAACTATCGTTGATTCCTTCAATCTTGGAAGCTTTCCTTGATCTTCTCTGATTGATTCCTTCAATCTTGAATGCTTCCCATAAGCTCCTATACAGAGAACATATATATTATTTTCATCATTTAATCAAATCTAACAAAGTAAAGGTTGAGAAATGAGAAATAAGAAAATAAAAGATAAATAATGTAAAAAGAATAGTATTTGAAACAAAAGAATTTAGAAAATTAAAATAAAAATTAAATTTAAAAGAAAAAAGTATAGAAATAAAAGTAATATATAAAAAATTCAAAAAATAACCTTGTAAATACACCATGTAATTACCAGCATTCTCAGCCCCATCTCGAGAATTGAAGAGTGTAAGTACAGCCCTTCAATTACATCCAATTACTTGGTCAGACATACATGCCTAAATTGTATAATTACACCAAATTAGATCCAAATCCAATTATAGGATGACTTTCCAAACGGGCCTTAGTTTAAGTGTTCAATCGAGTTTTCCAGACAAATTTAGGGTGACTTTAATGTATTATCCCCCTTTTCTTTTACAAATTTTCTGTTGCATTGGGATGCAGAGAAGTACGTAGAAGAGAATTGACAGTGAGAATTGAACCACACTACTATGAAGTAAGCTTTCACTCTCACCAGTAGTACTAAATTGTAAGTCTTGGTAATTTTGATGATTAGACATTTGGCTGATTATTTAGATGGATTTGTATGTTAACCCTTTCCACGGAATATATATCGTGTTAGTAAAATGTATTTGTAAACTAATTCTGGAAAAACAAAGCAGAATAATATATAAACAGAAAACGTAAAGAGATAGAAATCAATTCGAGCCCACTGAATTCACAGTGTTTCCTTAAGGAATTTAATCCCCTCCTAGTACCCAAGGTTATGGATTATTTCCTCCCAGGATAGAACGAATTACACACTGGTGTAGTGGTACTTCAAACCCCAGTGTTTCAGCGAACACAAATTTCGGTAGCAAATCACACTTACTGTTGCTTTCTTTGAAGTTAATATATGCAGAAGAAAGGAGAAGAACTCAGGAAATTCATATGGAAATTCTGAGCAGAATAGTCTTGTATTTATAGCCAAAGTTGGGCTGGAATCTGAAGAGGTGCAATTCTTCAGAATGGCTGTTTATGCAAAACGGCCACAACATAAATGCCATAACATAAATAGCTATTTACTCAACAATAAAGAGGGAAAATTGAAGAGGGTAGTTAATATTCTGTTACCAAAACAGAAAAACGAATTGGATTTAATATTAATATTTATTTTAATATTAATATTCTGTTATTGAAACAATTATTTAATAACATTTCTGTTAATATTTTACTATTAACAAATAAACTTGGTCCAAAAAACTAATCAATCAATCATTTGACCAAATCCAAATCCGAATCCGAAGCCGAAGCCGAAGCCGAAGCCGAGGCCGAGCCGAGCGACGACGACGACGACGGCGCGAGGCTTGCCTTTTTCTCAACTCTTTAAGAGATAGAAGAAGAACAATTGCTTATATACCCATAAAAAACCTCTTCCTTTTCCAATATGGGACAATGTCCCTTTGCCAAGGGGGGAAAACTTAAAATTTCACTCAAAAATTTCATTTTCCTCCATTTCCCATTCACCCTCTTTTAAGTATTTAATATACTTAAATACATAAAACCCCAACAATCCCCGACATGAATGGGGAATGGCTATATCACGGAAACATGCATGAAAAACTGTGTGATTCGCAAGCAAGGATTAATTGCATCTGGATAAGTTGGTTTCCCTTTGAACTTTCCGTAGTGAACTTATGTCGGATATACTCGATCAATCGGTAGATTTGATATCTTTGAGCCGTCGAACTTTGGTGTATACCTAGACAACCATAAGTCACACAACCAACCCTTAACCGTCTTTGGTTCTCATTGTTGTGTTCGTTTCAGCCATGAACACCGCCTGGTTTCATAAGTGTGTAGAGAACTGGCCTTACAAAGCTCTCCTTGAAGCGGCTAACACTTCACACTTACATAGGTGATTCCTAAACGTGTCATCCCGTAACCTTTTCCTACAAACATTTCGTTCTTACTTATTACAAACTTATTGGGAACAAAAACACATTTAAAATCATTCTTAACAAGAAGTCCAGCAGAGACTAAATTTTTCCTAATCTCGGGAACATGAAGGACGTTGTTCAAACCACTTTGCCGGAAGTCATTTTGAGAAATATCTTCCCACATCCTTCAATCTTGGCCTTTGCAGCATTTCCCATAGAAAGCGTCTCATCGGGTCCAACAGGAGCATAAGTAGCAAAAGCTTCTCTAACAGCACAAACATGGCAAGTGGCTCCAGAATCAATCCACCACTCTTTAGGATTGCCCACCAAGTTGCATTCGGAAAGCATGGCACATAAGTCATCAACATCATCATGCTTTTCCACCATGTTTGCTTGACCCTTCTTCTTGTCTTTCTTCGTAGCACGACACTCCATAGATTTGTGTCCGGCTTTTCCACAGTTGTAGCAATTTCCACTGAACCGCTTCTTGCTTGGGTTGTATTTCGGTCCAGAAGCCTTCTTTCTCTTTTTGTTCTCTTCAATAATATTTGCTCCCATTATTGTTGAGTTTTCACGGCCTCTCTTTTCAGCAGCTTTGTTGTCCTCTTCGATTCTCAACCGAACAATGAGATCTTCAAGGGACATCTCCTTGCGTTTGTGTTTCAAGTAGTTTTTGAAGTCCTTCCACAAAGGAGGCAACTTCTCAATCATCGCTGCTACTTGGAATGCTTTATTAATGACAAGACCTTCAATGAAATTTCTGCTAGTAAAAATACTAAGATTACTACTTTCAACATCAGTATTAATTTGATTTATACCTTCAGCAAGGAGATCGTGAATAATCAC
>NW_017691923.1:5063-5524 GCF_001879085.1 Nicotiana attenuata | reverse complement strand
GAAAAGCGACCAACTAGCGACCAAAGTTGGTCGCTTTTCTTGGTATAATTTTGGCAGAAACTGTCTGTTCTGGCAGCTACACCACCTGCCAGCATACCAAAATTTCTATACAGACATTTTATGCCAACAACAACAACAACAATTAAAAACTACAACAACAACAACAACAACAACAACACTAAAACCAACAAAGTATAAAGTTCAATAGAACTAACACATTAAGCTAACCAAACTAAGTTAACTGTTATTACAAGCCCATTCGAAAACCGATTGTATTTGTCTAGTTCAAAGTGTATAAAAGTGAAGGATTGTTTTGTACATCATTATCATCACCGTCTGATGAACTTTCATCACCAAGACGGTATCCAGAAGGGTGTACTTGTCGAGGACGGGAAGAACGATCACGGGGAGGATAAGAGGAACAAGCACTTGGAGGACGGGAGGAATGAGCACGGGGAAGG
>NW_017691923.1:0-884 GCF_001879085.1 Nicotiana attenuata | reverse complement strand
CGATCTACTAAGCTAATTACCACTAATATATTTTTAAGTAGTGTAATTACCTCCACTTAGTATAAATTTCAATAAATAGGCTAATGAACCACTAAGATAATTAAGTAAATACTTACCGAGGGACTTACCGACGACCTCCCTCGGTATTGTGTAATAAAAAATAAAAAAACAATTATGTATAATATTATATATTTAAATTACCGACAGAAGTCCATCGGTACTATAAGAACAAAATTCAAAATATTATGTAAATGTAATTATAGCGATTTAGTATACGTCGACAACTTTATTTTCTTTTTTATTTTTTTTAAAGTACCGAGAGACACCGTCGGTATCTAAAAAAAATAATTCAAAAATATAAATACAAATGTTCCGAGGGAGTCCGTCGGTAAATTACCGACGGAGTCCGTCGGTACAACCATTTAAATTTTGACCGTTCAAAATATCATTATTTACCGACGGACTTCCGTCGGTTCTTTTTCAAAAAAATTAGAAATTAAAAATTCTAAAGTATCGAGAGACTCCGTCGGAAAGTCCTTCGGAATACCGACGGAAAAAAGTCCGTCGGTACTGTTATGTCGGTAAACAGGTGATTTTTAGTAGTGAAAGTTGGTCTCTAATCTTAAATTACGTTTTTTTTTATTTGTTATTAATCAAAATAAAGCGACCAACTTTGGTCTGTAGAAAATATTATATTTAAAAATCTGGAAAATAGAGACCAAGTTGGTCGCTATTATTTTAATTTTTTTAATTTTTTTAAACTTAAGTCGTACCAACATTGGTCGCTAATTTTAAGAATTTAATTATTTTTTATATATAAGCGACCAGAGTTGGTCGCTATTCTCCAGAAAATATTTTTTTTTTTGTTAGACTTAGCGACCAAA
>NW_017691922.1:0-5524 GCF_001879085.1 Nicotiana attenuata | reverse complement strand
CGCCCTCTGCCCCTAGCGGGAGCTTCCTGGGGCTCGGACTGCTGGTCAGAAGATGAGGAAGCGCGTGTTCTCGCCATCTGCGAAAGAATAGAGTAGAAATTCAATTAGCGTTGGGAAACCAAACCGCACGACAAGAAGGAACAAATGTGAAACTTTTCCTAACTCAGTAGCCTCTGGGGGATAAATACAGACGTCTCAGTACCGATCCCTCAGACTCTACTAAGCTTGTCCGTGAATTGTGAGACCTATGTAACCTAGAGCTCCGATACCAACTTGTCACGACCCGGATTTCCCACCCTCGGGAGTCGTGATGGGGCCTACTCGTGGAATCGGCTAGAGCTCTGATACCAACAACCACTTTCCCTCTCGAATTCGGCTCCAAATCAATCAAATCTATACAATAATGACGTCATAACATCAATACATGCTGAACAAATCAAGCCCAATGCCTAATTATAGATTTCCAAGCTTTCTTCCTAAAATCCCAAAAAACGACCCCGGGCCCGCTTGGTCAAAATAGGAGGTTCGGACCAAAATCAAATCCCTCATTCACCCACGAGCCCGAATAGATAATTTGTTTTCAAATTCGACCCCAAAACGAGGTCTAAATCAAGAAAAATCAAAAAACCCTAACCCTATCCATTTCTCTAATTTCTACCCTTAATTACATGTTTTAGGCTTAGGAATTCATCAGATATTGAAGAAAAATGAAGGAAACGAGTTAAGGATGACTAACCCACAAAGTTTTGGTGAAAGAAAGCTTCAATGGACGCCTAAGGACCTTGGAGAAGAAGGAGCTCGTGAAAACTTGTGAAAAATCCCGTCACTATTCTGTTTTGGAATTAAAAATATAACTGGGCGAAATTGCCCCTCGCGTTCGCAACAGCTGGTCGCGTTCATGAAGGGTAGCACTTACAGGCCATTACGATCGCGGAAAGGTTATCGCGAACGCGTAGAATAAAAATGCAGGGGTTCAGAAGTTGCTCGATGCGAACGCGTGGGACTTCACGTGAACGCAATGTAGGAGTCCTGGACACTACGCGAATGCGGGGTTACTAGCGCGAACGCGAAGGAGAAAGAAGGCTGAGCCCCCTAGGGTCAATTGACCCTACACGAACGCAAAGCCAATGCTGCGAACGCGATGAAAGGAAAATGGGAAGCTTCGCGAACGCGGAAGATGCGTCGCGAACGCGAAGAAGAAATGGACCTGCAACTGCTGAAGCCAAAATCTGCAATTTTTGCTAAGTTTGAAACCACTCCGGAACACCTCCGAAACACTCCCGAGCCCTCCGTCTCCTAACCAAACACTTGCACTAACTCAACAATATCCTACTAACTTAACCATGCGATCAAATCGCCAAAATAACATAAAAAACAATGAATCAAACCTAAAAATCAAGAGTTTTTTTCTTCAAACTTCATTAAGTTTCAAATTTAGAACTTTAAGCCCGAAACACGTCAAACGACGTCCGATTTCAACCAAACTTTACAGAAACATCTTAAATAACATATAAGACCTGTACGGGGTGCCGGAACTAAAATACGGGCCCGATACCAACACGTTCTAATTAATTTTTCATTTCAATTTTCCTTAACAATTTCAGAGAAATAATTTCCTTTAAAAATTCATTTCTCGGACTCGGGACCTTGGAATTCGATCCCGGGCATACGCCCGAGTCCCATATTTTCCTACGGACCCTCCGGGACCATCAAATCACGGGCCCGAGCCCGGGTCCGTTTACCCAAAATATTGACCAAAGTCAAACTTATTCATTTTAACACCAAAACTTAGCATTTTTCACAGAATTTCATATTTAAGCTTTCCGGCTACGCGCCCGGACTGCGCACGCAAAACGAGGCGACTATAAATGAGGTTTTTAAGGCCTCGGAAGCACAGAACGGGTCAGAAAACAGGTGATGACCCTTTAGGTCGTCACATTCTCCACCTCTAAAACAACTGTTCGTCCTCGAACGGACAGAATAAGGATGTACCTGAGTCGGGGAACAGATGAGGGTAACGGCTCCGCATATCGGACTCGGACTCCCAGGTCGATGCCTCAAGAGGCTGACCTCTCCACTGAACGCGAACAGAAGGGAAACTCTTGGATATCAAC
Source organism: Nicotiana attenuata (assembly GCF_001879085.1). Taxonomy (NCBI): domain Eukaryota; kingdom Viridiplantae; phylum Streptophyta; class Magnoliopsida; order Solanales; family Solanaceae; genus Nicotiana; species Nicotiana attenuata. The sequence continues at coordinate 3,410 of NW_017691922.1, read as the reverse complement.
TGACGAACCTGCCGATCTAGAATAGGTACCGGCTCCTCCTCATAAGACAAGTCCTTGTCCAACTGGACAGTGCTCAAATCTAACACGTGGGCTGGATCGCCGTGATACCTCCGAAGCATGGGCACATGGAACACTGGATGCACGGCTGATAAGCTCGGCGGCAAAGCAAGTCTATGAGCCACCTCTCCCACTCGATCAAGAATCTCAAACGGACCAATGAACCTATGGCTAAGCTTTCCCTTCTTCCCAAACCTCATCACGCCCTTCATAGGCGACACTCGGAGCAATACCCGCTCACCAACCATAAAGGCCACATCTCGAACCTTGCGATCTACATAGCTCTTTTGCCTGGACTGAGCTGAACGAAGCCTATCCTGAATGATCCTGACCTTGTCCAAGGCCTCCCGAACCAAATCTGTACCCAACAACCGAGCCTCTCCCGGCTCAAACCATCCAACCGAAGACCGACACCGCCTACCATATAAGGCCTCATAAGGAGCCATCTGGATGCTCGACTGGTAACTGTTGTTGTAGGCAAACTTCGCTAAAGGCAAGAACTGATCCCACGAGCCTCCAAAGTCGATAACACAAGCTCGGAGCATATCCTCCAAAATCTGAATAGTCCGCTCGGACTGACCGTCCGTCTGGGGATGAAATGATGTGCTCAACTCAATCCATGTGCCCAACTCTCGCTGAACTGCTCTCCAGAAGCGCGAGGTAAACTGCGTACCCCGATCCGAAATGATAGATACGATCACACAATGAAGGCGAACAATCTCCCGAATATAGATCTCGGCCAACCTCTCAGAAGAATAGGAGACTGCCACAGGAATGAAGTGTGCTGACTTGGTCAGCCTATCAACTATAACCCATACTGCGTCGAACTTCTTCCGAGTCAGCGGAAGTCCAGTAACAAAGTCCATAGTGATCCGCTCCCACTTCCACTCAGGAAGCTCAATCCTCTGAAATAAACCACCAGGCCTCTGACTCTCATACTTAACCTGCTGACAATTCAAACAACGAGCCACATATGCTACGATATCCTTCTTCATTCTACGCCACCAATAATGCTGCCGCAAATCCTGATACATCTTCGCGGTGCCCGGATGAATAGAATACCGGGAGCCATGGGCCTTCTCCAAAATCAACTCTCGGAGCCCATCCACATTGGGCACACATACTCGGCCCTGCAATCTCAAAACTCCATCATCATCTAAGGTAACATGCCTGGCACCTACGCGCTGCACCGTGTCTCTAAGGACACACAAATGGGGATCATCATACTGCCGATCCCGGATACGCTCCAATAATGAAGAACGAGCGACCGTGCAAGCTAACACACGACTGGGCTCAGAAACATCCAGCCTCATGAACTGATTGGCTAAGGCCTGAACATCCAAAGCAAGCGGCCTCTCACCGAACGGAATATAAGCAAGACTGCCCATACTGCTGACTTCCTACTCAATGCATCGGCCACCACATTGGCCTTCCCCGGATGATATAGAATGGTGATATCATAATCCTTCAACAACTCTTACAACCTCCTCTTCCTCAAATTCAATTCCTTTTGCTTGAACAAGTACTGAAGACTCTTGTGATCCGTGAACACCTCACATGCCACGCCATATAGATAATGCCTCCAAATCTTCAATGCGTGAACTATGGATGCCAACTCCAAATCATGAACCGGATAGTTCTTCTCATGAATCTTCAACTGCCTCGAAGCATAGGCAATGAACTTGCCATCCTGCATCAACACTGCTCCAAGCCCAACACGGGAAGCATCACAATAAACTGTATAAGGCCCTGAACCTGTGGGCAAAACCAACACCGGTGCCGTAGTCAGAGCTGTCTTGAGCTTCTAAAAGCTCGCCTCACACTCATCCGACCATCTGAACTGGGCACCCTTCTGGGTCAATCTGGTGATCGGGGCTGCAATAGATGAAAATCCCTCCAAGAACCGTCGATAGTAGCCTGCCAACCCCAAGAAACTCCGGATCTCTGTAGCTGATGCTGGTCTAGGCCAGTTCTTGACTGCCTCTATCTTCTTTGGGTCCACCTGAATACCCTCTGCTGATATAACATGACCCAGAAATGCTACTGAACCCAACCAGAATTCACACTTGGAGAACTTTGTATATAACTGACTATCCCTCAGAGTCTGAAGAACCACCCTAAGGTGCTGGTCGTGCTCCTCCTGGCCGCGGGAATATATCAATATATCATCAATGAAAACTATCACGAATGAGTCCAAATAAGGCCTGAACACTCGGTTCATCAAGTCCATGAAAGCTGCTGGGGCATTTTTCAACCCGAATGACATAACCAAGAACTCATAATGCCCATACCGAGTGCGGAAAGCTGTCTTAGGGACATTGGATGCCCTAATCCTCAACTGATGGTAGCTAGATCGCAAGTCAATCTTGGAAAATACCCTGGCACCCTGAAGCTGGTCAAACAAATCATCAATCCTCGGCAGTGGATACTTATTCTTGATCGTTACCTTGTTCAATTGCCGGTAATCAATACACATTCTCATCGACCCATCCTTCTTCTTGACAAATAACACTGGCGCACCCCAAGGCGAAACACTGGGTCTAATGAAACCCTTCTCAAGCAAATCCTGCAACTGTTCCTTTAACTCTTTCAACTCCGGCGGGGCCATGCGATATGGAGGGATAGAAATTGGCTGGGTGCCCGAAACTAGATCAATGCAGAAATCAATATCCCTGTCGGGTGGCATACCCGGCAGGTCTGAAGGAAAAACATCAGGGAACTCACAAACAACGGGCACAGAATAAATAGAGGGAACCTCAGCACTGGAATCACGAACATAGGCTAAATAGGCCAAACACCCCTTCTCGACCATATGCCGAGCCTTCACATATGATATAACACTGCGGGTAGAATGACCAGGAGTCCCTCTCCACTCTAAACGAGGCATAATCGATAAAGCTAAGGTCACAGTCTTGGAATGACAGTCCAAGATAGTGTGATAGGGTGATAACCAGTCCATCCCCAATATAATATCAAAGTCGACCATATCTAAAAGCAACAAATCTACACGAGTCTCCAGACCCCCAATCACCACAACATAAGAGCGATGGACTCGATCAACCACAATAGAGTCACCCACCGGTGTAGACACATAAACAGGAATACCCAATGCATCACTAGGCATGACCAAATAAAGGGCAAAATAAGATGACACATACGAATACGTAGACCACGGATCAAACAAGACTGAAGCATCTCTATCACAAACCAGAACCGCACCTGTAATAACCGCATCTGAAGCCTCTACCTCGGGCCTGGCCTGAAGAGCATAACATCGGGGCTGGGCCCCACCACTCTGATCTACCTCTTTGGGTCGGCCTGCTGCTGGCTGGCCTCCACTCTCTGGCGGTCTG
>NW_017691921.1:5217-5524 GCF_001879085.1 Nicotiana attenuata | reverse complement strand
GTTGAGTTTTTAAACATAGGGCCTCCATTCCCTAGTCGCCTTTTTTATCAACATTAGGGCTCCAATCCCTGAGATGAGTTTTTAGATATAGAGCTCTATTCCCCAGTCTCCTTTTTTTACCAACATTAGGGCTCCAATCCCTGAGTTGAGATTTTAGACATAGGGCCTCCATTCCCTAGACGCCTTTTTTACCAGCATTAGAGCTCCAATCCCTGAGTTGAGTTTTTAGATATAGGGCCTCCATTCCCTAGTCGCCTTTTTTATCAACATTAGGGCTCCAATCCCTGAGTTGAGTTTTTAGATATAG
>NW_017691921.1:0-2578 GCF_001879085.1 Nicotiana attenuata | reverse complement strand
AGTGAAATCACAGCTCCCCGGTAGTCCCGGCTACCAAAACTTCCAGAACTACACTGACCTGATTCCTTTATAGCCAAGGATATGTAGGCAACCTCTGAAGCAAGGTTCGGTCAAACTTTTACAAAAATGTTTCTCATGGAGTTTCAAACGGGCAAAGATCCCTCATATTGCTCACTTTATCTTTGCCCCAAAAACTCTTCATGTTTCCGAGCAAAGAGGGGCAGCTGTAAGCACGTGATTTTTGCCCTATACGAAATACTCCTATAAAATCCCAAGAAAATAGATTTTTTAATTATTTGCCATTTTAGGAATTTTTGTAGAATTTTATGCATTTTAGTGTCATGTTTAAGTTTTGTTTAAATCATTGAAAATATCAAAAATATCACGCATGGAATTTAGGCTTTATTTTAAATTTTTAGATTCAACCGGTAGTTACTGTTTATAAAAAAAATTGAAAATCACAAAAAAATGCCTTCATTTTACACTTTTTCCTTTTGTTGATTTTTTCTCTTTTAATATAGGATTAAGTAGCTTTTATAATTAGTTAATTAGTTTAATTTTACATTTTTAGATAACCTAGGATTTTAATTTTAGGATTGTTAATTAAAAAAAAAGAAAAAGAAAAGATAAGAAAAAGATCTAGAAGAAAAGTTGGATGTTGAGCTAGTTCTTGTACTCAAATTAGGCCCAAATTTTTCTACCTAGCCCAAATGCACTTGAACCCATTAGCCCAAAACTCATACCCTTCCAATTAAAACCTAGACCTAGACCTATATAGATAGGATTAGGCTACACATAAGCGATCAGATTTTTGGATACATTTTAGACTGTAAAAAACGGCGCTCATCTTTCAGCACAGGAGACCTCTCCTCTCCAAAATTTTAGCACCATCGCTACCCTTCTTCTGGTCTTCTTCTTCCTCTATTGAACAATCACAAATAAAATCAAATCCTTATTTCTTTGCTAAAAATCTCACGGGTCTTGGTATGTAAAATCTGGAACAAAGACTACTCTATTTTTCATTTTTTTTCGGAGTTCCATTTTCAAATCCGAGTGTCGCGTTTGCTGGCTGTTTCGAATGCGCTGGGAATGTCGAAATGGTTGAGCTGATTTTCAAGGTTAAATCGAGATCTAAAAGGGTTGTTTGTTGCTGCTGCGTTGCAACTTCGCTGAACCCTTCGCGTTTCTGCTTTGGCTTTGGCTTGGCACGCTGCTGTAATTTTGCACTTTAGGTATTCTTCAATCTCATACTTATAGTGTACACAGTATGAATCACATATTTGCATTTGGATGGCATTTTTATGACGCGTCGTTTGGAATCCTGTCGTAGCTAATTACAAGCTTTTCTCGTGACCCAAAAGTTATTCCCCATTTGTTATATTGCAAGCCTTTAGTAGCGAAGCATGAATAGTCTAAATTTGTATGTCTTTCATTCAATGTTTCTTTCATTTCCGTTTCTGTTCGTAATTTGCATAAGTTGGTTTTAAGTTTTTTTTTTTGCATGAGTTCATTTCCGTGATTAACATTCTGGATTTTTAAAGATAAAGATTGGTATTCTAGCGCATGTGTTGTGTACAGTTTGGTAACGTGAATCTCAATTCGGGGGTGCATTTCAGTTAACCCGATTATAACAACTTCGAATAATCCCTTTGAAAGAAATTGAGGCGTGCCATGCCAAATAAAATCCCAAAACTCATGACCCTCACTTAATTGATTTTAACTCTTTAGAAATTGAGGTATACCATTAGTTGAATTTTCCATGGCCCTCGCAAAGTTGAAAGTGCGTAGTTGCTTTAGGCGTATTATTTTAAAAATTACTTTCAAACTCGGGTGTGCATTTCATGTGACCCAAATCCAAATCTCAACAATGTTAAATAAAATGTGTCGCGGACTGCGGGTGCATTTCATGTGGCGTGGTCCAACGACGTGTTTTAGATAACCTTGAATCTCCCTAAATTAATTAAAAGCGGTTAATAAGCTAAAAATGCACCATAGGCTAAAACATGTATTAAAATCATATAATAGGCCAATTATAATAGTTTAAGCGACCGTGCTAGAACCACGAAATCCGGGGGTGCCTAACACCTTCCCTCGGGTTAACAGAATTCCTTATTCAGAATTTCTGGTTCGCAGACTTCAAAAGGAAAGTCGAAATCTTCCTCGATCTGGGATTTTAAAATAAACTGGTGACTTGGGACACCAAATAAACTATCTCAAGTGGCGACTCTGAATAAAAATGAATAAAAAATAATCCCATTTCGAAAAATATCACTTTAAAGTGGAAAAACTCCCTTACACTACCTTCGGGTGTGTAAAAAAGGAGGTGTGATAGGTTATGCCGGGAAAAGTCATCGGGTTATGCGGGAAAAGAGAAAAAGGTCCTCGGGTTATGCTGGGGAGGTTCACGGGTTATGCCGGAAAAAGTTATCGGGTTATGCCGGGAAAGAGAAAAAGGTCCTCGGGTTATGCCGGAAAAGAGAAAAGGTCCTCGGGTTATGCCGGGGAGTCAACTAGGGAGTGGAACCTACAATGGAAAGACTACTAGGTTATGCTGGAAGCGACTAGGGAGTGGGCCGTA
>NW_017691920.1:3465-5525 GCF_001879085.1 Nicotiana attenuata | reverse complement strand
AGGAAGCGAAAATTTTAGGGACTAAAGTGCAAAACATGGGATTTTAAGTCCTAAACCCTATATTAAACAAAGGAGGCCGGCCAAGAACAAGAAGGGGACATATTTTGGGCACAAATTAGACCTAAGGAGGCGGAGAGACACTACTTTAGAGTTAGACAACACCCTTGGAGGCAAGAACACATTGGGAGCAAGGCGGAGAATTCTTCTACGAGTTTTTTCCTTCCTCTTCCTATTTTTTTCATTGTTGGTTATGACTTTTAGTATTATAGTTTTACATACTATTATGAATAGCTAATTTATTATCTAGAATTTTGATAGAACCTTTTGTAGGATAAATTCTTGTTATGTTTTTATATAATTGAGCCATAGCTTTTCTCTATTTGTTCAACTACGTTTATATTGTGGTTGGTTGAAGAGCTCTCAATTAGCTGTGCCTATTTAGTATGCATAACTCGGGAGAGAGTGCATATTTAGGTAATTGTTGAACAACACCACTCCCAGAGTATATGAGGGATCAATAACCGAGTGTTTAAAGGTGGGATTAGGGATAACGAAGCCTTGGGTGCGATCTGAAGTGAGCTGTATTAAAAGCCAGCTAGCGTAGCTCGGGAGAGTGCGTCAAGTAAATTGTCGTAATTACTCGGAAGAGAGTTACGGTAATAAGAGTGCTCATGATTGGTAGAGAATACTTAGGCGAAATTATAGAAGACATAGCGGGAAGGATTCCGACAATAGGGGAAATCATAACTCTAGACCTCCTTAATCTTTTCTATAACCCTCAGTATCGTTAGTTGTTAATTTACTATTTAATTTGTTAGTTAATTAGTTAAACAGAAGAATCTTAATATCTATAAGTTAGGAATTGTTCAAGCTTGTCTTCTGGTGATAGTGAACAGCTGTAGCTAAACCTTAGTTCTCTGTGGGATTCGACTCCGGACTTGTAAACCGGATTATATTTGCAACGACCGCATTGTCCTTTTTATAAGGCATAGTTGGGCGTGATCAAATTTTGACGCCGTTGTCGGGGAACTAATGGTGTAGTTGTAGGTGTACATATTGCTAGGTTTCAAGTTTGAACTTTTATTTTATTATTTAATTTTTTTATTTTTTTTATTTTAGTTTTATTTGTTTATTTGAGAAACATGACATCATGGAATTATGAGAATTTTGTTGTTGGTAATTCTACTTTTGATCCTCCTTATGCATATTGTGAAGGAAACCACCCAGGGCAAAATTATCAAAATATTCCTGAGAGCGAGTTTTGTGCACCAACTCAATCTTATGTGTGGAATATGTGTGATATGTGTGGTGGTCAAGATGGTCACTTTCACGGTTGTGCTTATATTTCTTACCTTCCCCCAACCCCTTACTTTAATGGTTCTTCTTTTTCTGGTGAAGTTAATAGGAACAAAGAACCTAGGGAAGCTGACCTAAAGAAGCTCGAAGATATGTTAAAGTGCATTTTGGAACAACAGAGTAAATTACTACTGCGGATAGAAAGGCAGGAGGAAACTATTCACAACTTGAAAGTTCACATGAGTCAACTGGTTGAAGTTTTTAATGCTCAACAAGCCAATATTGTGAATAGTATCCAAGAAGAGCGTGAATTAGATACAAAAATTGATGAGCTAGAGGAGGAGGCTAGAGTAGAACACCAACAATCAATCACACTAGATTTTGAGGATGTCGATGTTGTAGAAGAGATACTAGAGTCAACCAAGGATATTGAGGATACATATTTAGTTGACTCTATTGTCATTAGTGTTGAGAATGTAGATAGTCCCAATGTTCATGTAGTTGAGCGCATTGGTCCTCACTCCAAGCATTTTTCCACATTGTGTTTAGATGATGATATGGAAATAGAGTCGTCCAAGCCATTTGAGGAGTCGAGGAATGAGGAACAAAGTGCTTACATTCCGGAATTCTTCTTGCCAGAAAATCGGGATTACACACCTCATCTAAAGGCCAAGAAGTGCAAAATACTACATTATTTTATTGGGCCAGCCAGATTCGTTCCACCACCCCAGGAGCATGATCATATAGCAGAATCAAAACTTGGG
>NW_017691920.1:0-1060 GCF_001879085.1 Nicotiana attenuata | reverse complement strand
AGTTTGATTGCTCGAGGACGAGCAATGGTTTAAGTGTGAGGTGTTGATGATAGGCTATAATTGCATATTTTAGTCGATTATTACACTCGAATTTACTGCACTTTAATTGAGTTTGCGCTTTAATCGCTAGTGTTTTGCACTAATTGTGTGTTTTATGCCTTGTAGGTGTGATTCCGAGCTATATAGATGTTATGGAATGAATTTAAGTAATTTGAAGCTTTGAAGTCTGAGTAAAAGCTCAAGGAATTAAGCCGGGATCGTGTCGGGGGTCAAATTGATAATTAGTACGAATGAAGACTTGAGAGGCATATTGCGCACTGTCTAGTAAAATAGACATAACTTTTTTCTCAGAACTCCATTTGGGCTTCACAATATATGATTGGAAAGCTAACTCAAAGGGCTACTACTTTCATGTTTTATGGTTTTTTCAAATTCCAAACGGAACAGGATGAAAAACCGCGGTTCCACCGCGACCGCGGCAGAACCGCGGCAGAGTGTACTCGCGGACAACTGAAGAATCAGAGAGTATGTTTGGCCGCGGTTTGACCGCGACCGCGGTGGGACCGCGGCAGGAAGCGAAAATTTCAGGGACTAAAGTGCAAAACATGGGATTTTAAGTCCTAAACCCTATATTAAACAAAGGAGGCCGGCCAAGAACAAGAAGGGGACATATTTTGGACACAAATTAGACCTAAGGAGGCGGAGAGACACTACTTTAGGGTTAGACAACACCCTTGGAGGCAAGAACACATTGGGAGCAAGGCGGAGAATTCTTCTACGAGTTTTTTCCTTCCTCTTCCTATTTTTTTCATTGTTGGTTATGACTTTTAGTATTGTAGTTTTACATACTATTATGAATAGCTATTTTGTTATCTAGAATTTTGATAGAACCTTTTGTAGGATAAATTCTTGTTATGTTTTTATATAATTGAGCCATAGCTTTTCTCTATTTGTTCAACTACGTTTATATTGTGGTTGGTTGAAGAGCTCTCAATTAGTTGTGCCTATTTAGTATGCATAACTCGGGAGAGAGTGCATATTTAGGTAATTGTTGAACAAC
>NW_017691919.1:5252-5525 GCF_001879085.1 Nicotiana attenuata | reverse complement strand
AGGGTCTCCAATCCCTAGTTGACATTATTCTTAGACATAGGGTCTCCATCCCCTAGTCGCCCTTTTCACAACATAGGGTCTCCACTCCCTAGTTGAGATTAATTTTGACACAGGGTCTCCATCCCCTATTCGCCTTTCGCAAACACAGATTCTCCACTTCCTAGTTGAGATCATTTTTGACATAGGGTCTCCACTCCCTAGTCGCCTTTTGCCAACATAGGGTCTCCAATCCCTAGTTGAGATTATTCTTAGACATAGGGTCTCCACTCCCTA
>NW_017691919.1:0-384 GCF_001879085.1 Nicotiana attenuata | reverse complement strand
AGGTCTCCACTCCCTAGTTGAGATATTTTTAGACATAGGGTCTCCATCCCCTAGTCGCCTTTTGCCAACATAGGGTCTCCAATCCCTAGTTGAGACTATTTTTAGACATGGGGTCTCAATCCCCTAGTCGCCTTTTGCTAACATAAGGTCTCCACTCCCTAGTTGAGATATTTTTAGACATAGGGTCTCCATCCCCTAGTCGCCTTTTTTGCCAACATAGGGTCTCCAATCCCTAGTTGAGATTATTCTTAGACATAGGGTCTCCATCCCCTAGTCCCCCTTTTGACAACATAGGGTCTCCACTCCCTAGTTGAGATTAATTTTGACACAGGGTCTCCATCCCCTATTCGCCTTTCGCAAACACAGATTCTCCACTTCCTAGTT
>NW_017691918.1:4955-5525 GCF_001879085.1 Nicotiana attenuata | reverse complement strand
CAGCATAACCTGATAACTTTCCAACATAGAGTCCCACTCCCTAGTTGATGCCAGCATAACTCGATGACTTTCCAACATAGGGTCGCATTCCCTAGTTTATGCTAGCATAACTTGATGACTTTCCAACATAGGGTCCCACTCCCTCGTTGATGCCAGCATAACTCGATGATTTTCCAGCATAGATTCGCACTCCCTAGTTGATGGCAGCATAACCTGATGACTTTCCAGCATAATGTCCCACTCCCTAGTTGATGCCAGCATAATCTGATGACTTTCCAACATAGGGTCGCACTCCCTAGTTGATGCCAGCATAACTCGTTGACTTTCCAACATAGGGTCGCACTCCCTAGTTGATGCAAGCATAACCTGATGACTTTCAACATAGGGTCCCACTCCCTTGTTGATGCCAGCATAACCTGATGACTTTCTAGCATAGGGTCCTACTCCCTAGTGGATGCCAGCATAACCTGATGACTCTCCAGCATAGGGTCCCAATTTCTAGTTGATGCCACCATAACCTTATAACTTTCCAGCATAGGGTCCCACTCCCTAGTTGATGCCAGCATAACC
>NW_017691918.1:0-358 GCF_001879085.1 Nicotiana attenuata | reverse complement strand
GATGACTTTCCAACATAGGGTCGCACTCCCTAGTTGATGCAAGCATAACCTGATGACTTTTCAACATAGGGTCGTACTCCCTAGTTTCTAGCATAGAGTCCCAATCCCTAGTTGATACCAGCATAACTTTATGACTTTCCTGCATATGGTCCCACTCCCTAGTTGATGCCAGCATAACTCGATGATTTTCCAGCATAGAATCGCACTCCCTAGTTGATGCCAGCATAACTCGATGACTTTCCAGCATAGGGTCGCACTCCCTAGTTGATGCCAGCATAACCTGATGACTTTCCAACATAGGGTCCCACTCCCTAGTTGATGCCAGCATAACTCGATGATTTTCCAGCATAGAGTCGCA
>NW_017691917.1:4781-5525 GCF_001879085.1 Nicotiana attenuata | reverse complement strand
CCCGATTTCTTAGGCGTTACCCCCTATGTATAGGTCTAGGTTTAATGTGTATTTTTTGTGTGTTTTGCCAACTAGTCCCTAGGTCTTTTTGTGTTATGTCCTTAGGGTCTTTTTATTTATTTTTTGTTCCAAGGAAGAGTCTAGAAGGGTCCCTAGGATTAGCTTAATGGGTATTGGATATTGAGCTTAAGGAATGGGCTAGAAACTTGGGCCTTCATGACTAGCTATGTTTAAAATTAGCTTAATTAACTAAAAGTATTATAAAAAATATTAATTAGCTCTACTTAAGTAAAATAATTATTAAAATAAGACTGACCATTAAAACAAAACTATTTTTTTGGTATTTTTTTCAAGATTAAAAATGATTATAAAACATTAATGAACCTATTTTTTTGTAATTTTCGTTTTATTGTAATAAAATAAAAGTAAAAGAGTAAAAATGAGTTGAAATAGCTATATTAGGCCTAAATTAAATATTTACGTGCTAAAATATGAAAAATCTTGGGAAGGGTCAAAAATCACATGTCTACAGCTGCCCCTCTTTGACTGGAAACGCGAAGAGTTTTCAAACAAAGAACGACTAGCCAGATTTTTTGACCCAACCCTTATTTGGGAGAGACTAAAACTGAGAAAAGGGGAATGTGACCGAGCCCTGGTATTTGAGCTGCCTACATATCCTTGGCTATAAAGGAATCAGGCCACGTGTAGTTCAGAAGCGAGTGAGGTGATGGAGTATACCGAGGT
>NW_017691917.1:0-2660 GCF_001879085.1 Nicotiana attenuata | reverse complement strand
AACAAGGGAATACAATTCAAGTTTTGGTAATCAGGCACCCACCTGGAGAACAAAGGAATACAATTCAAGTTTTTGGCAATCAGGCACCCACCTGGAGAACAAGGGAATACAATTCGAGTTTTGGTAATCAGGCGCCCACCTGGAGAACAAGGGAATACAATTCAAGTTTTGGTAATCAGGCACCCAGCTGGAGAACAAGGGAATAAAGTCAAGTTTTTTGGTAATCAGGCGCCCACCTGGAGAACAAGGGAATACAATTCAAGTTCTTAGCAATCTGGAGCCCACCTGGAGAACAAGGGAATACAACTTAAGTTTTTGGCAATCAGAAGCCCGCCTGGAGAACAAGGGAATACAACTCAAGTTTTTGGCAATCAGGAGCCCACCTGGAGAACAAGGGAATACAGTTCAAGTTTTTGGCAGTCAGGCGCCCACCTGGAGAACAAGGGAAGACAGTCCAAGTTTCGAAGGAATATAGTTCAAGTCTAGTAATCAGGCGCCCACCTGGAGAACAAGGGAATAAAATTCAAGTGGGACACCATAAGGCACAGGAACAATGTTGGCTAACCAGGTGGGGTACCGCGTAACCCGAATGACTTTTGCATCAAATTGCTTGGTGGCCTCTTCTTTGATCTTCACACTCATATCAGTTTTAAATCTCTGGTATGCGAAACCAGAGATTCTGGGTTCGATCCCCAGCAGAGTCGCCAGAGCTGTCACACCTCCTTTTTCCTACACCCCCGTAAGGGTATAAGGGAGTTTTTCCAATTAAACGACAATCGAAACGGGATTATTTGTTTATTAAATTCAGAGTCGCCACTTGGGATAACTTTATGGTGTCCCAAGTCACCGGTTCAAATCCCGAATCGAGGAAAAGATTGACTCTGTTATACAGTCCGCGAACACAGAAATCCGGGTAATGAATTCTGTTGACCCGGGAGAAGGTGTTAGGCATTCCCGGATTCCGTGGTTCTAGCACGGTCGCTCAACTGTTACAATTGGCCTATTATCTGATTTTAATACATGTTTTAACCTATGGTTCAATTTCAACTTTATAACCGCTTTTATTTAATTATTTTTTTGGAAAGATTCAACGTCATCTGAAACACGTCTTGAACCACGTCACATAAATGCACCCGCGGTCCACGACATATTTTATCTAACGTTGTTGAGATTCGGATTTGGGTTGCATAAATGCACACCCAAGTTTAGGAAAGTAATTTGAGTTATGCGCCTAAAGCAAACTACAATATTCGTGAATCATTCCCCAACTACTTTGGGATTTAATAAGAGGCTTAAGAGTTTATGGATTGAGTTAGCTAAAGAAATCACGAGAATCAATTATATGACTAAGTTCTTAGAAATATTTACAATTTAATGAATTGTTACTATTCTACCTCTTGAGACAATTTTCAATTACTGAACTAGTGAAATTAACAATTGATAAGACAATAACGAAAGCAACAAATCATTTAAGTTCTCAATGCTCGTTGCCCAATCGTACACAACTCATAAGCGCCAGAATTCTAAACTTTATCTTTTCAAATCATGAATCAGTGCTGCCATATCAACTCACATTTGAATCTCTCACTTGCCAAATTAGTTCATACATCAGTAGGCTCCAAAATTGATATAAAACTATCATGAAGCATGATTCATGAAGATCTTGTAATACTAAATGCATTAGGCTAATTAAACTCGATTCATGAATTTCAACTTAAAGCTCATGACAACAGATTATAAAGTCAAAACAACACAAAATGGGCCTAATAGTTCAATCAAATTTCATGCTAAAGAGAGACAAGAAAGACCAGTGAAAGCAAACACCACACGTCGATGAAGATACTCAGCGAACCAATTCCGGAGTCGAAGAAAACAGATCCAAATTACTATTTCCACATAAACACATGTAAATCAAAATCAGTTATGACCCATTAAATACATGAAAGTTAGAAATGAACCTGAAATTTCTTTCAATTAATAAAATTCCAGCAGTTACACGGACTGAAACAAAGAGACCGTTGCGACCGGAACTCGACACGATGATCCTCAAAACGGCAGCCTCGAACACCAAACTGTTTCCCGGATCTGAGCTTGACCGGACAGCCTCACAAAGATGGGGATGTGGACAACGAACAGAACTCAGGACCCCTCCTTTGAGTAGAAGAACAAGAACGGCTCAGTGTATGTGTGTGTTTTGTGTGTTTGTCCGTGTAAGTTCCGGCGAGTGGATGGTGAAGGCCGTGTGTATGTGTTTTAGTTTCGCGACTGAAGTAAGGTTGCTGGGTTCGAGCGTTCTGCTTTTGGGTGGAGGAAACGGGTATGGTGTTTGTTCAGAAAGAAGCCATCAAAGGCTGCTTCATTTTCTTCTGAAAAGGAAAGTCGACAGGGGTCGTTGGTTAGAGATGTGGCTGGGGGTCGTCTCTTGGTTGAAGGTCATGAAGGTCACATGGCTGTTAGTCTTGGAGAAGGCCAACGGGGGGAGGGGGAGTTGAAGAAGACGACGTAAGAAAGGGGGTGGGGTTCTGATTTGCGGCGCTAATTTCTGATTTTCAGCCCATTCTAGGCGTTAGTCTCTTCACCCGATTTCTTAGGCGTTACCCCCTATGTATAGGTCTAGGTTTAATGTGTATTTTTTGTGTGTTTTGCCAATTAGTCCCTAG
>NW_017691916.1:4878-5526 GCF_001879085.1 Nicotiana attenuata | reverse complement strand
ATGTTGGAAAGTAATCAGTTTATGTTGGCATAACCTAGCGAGTGGGACTCTATGTTGGAAAGTCTTCTGGTTATGCTTGCATAATCTAGGGAGTGGTGATCTTATGTTTGAAAATCATCAGGTTATGCCGGCATCAACAAGGGAGTAGGACTCTATGTTAGAAAGTCATCAAGTTCTGCTTGCATCAACTAGGGAGTGGGACCCTATGTGGGAAATTCATCAAACTTGCATCAACTAGGGAGGGGTGAACCTATGTTGGAAAGTCATCGGGTTATGCTCGCATCAACTAGGAAGTGGGAAACTATGTTGGAAAGTTATGAGGTTATGCTAGCATCAACTAGGGAGTGGTGACCTTATGTTGGAAAATCATCAGGTTATGCTGCATCAACTATGGAGTGGGACCCTATGTTGGAACGTCATTACGTTATGCTGGCATCAACTAGGGAGTGAGACCCTATTTTGGAAAGTCAGCAAGTTATGCTGGCATCAACAAGGGAGTGGGACCCTATGTTGGAAAGTCATCACGTTATGCTCGCATCAACTAGGGAGTGGGACCCTATGTTGGAAAGTCATTAGATTATGCTTGCATCAACTAGGGAGTGGGACCCTATGTTGGAAAGTCATCAGGTTATGCTGGCATCAACTAGG
>NW_017691916.1:0-573 GCF_001879085.1 Nicotiana attenuata | reverse complement strand
GCTGGCATCAACTAGGGAGTGGGACCCTATGTTGAAAAATCATCAGGTTATGCTGACATCAACTAGGGAGTGGAACCCTATATTGGAAAGTCATCAGGTTATGCTAGCATTAACTAGGGAGTGGAACCCTATGTTGTAAAGTAATCAGTTTATGTTGGCATCAACTAGAGAGTGGGACTCTTGGTTGGAATGTCATCGGGTTATGCTTGCACCAACTAGGGAGTGAGACCCTATGTTGGAAAGTCATTCAGGTTATGCTTGCATCAACTAGGTAGTGGGACCATATGTTGGAAAGTCATCAGGTTATGCTGGCATCAACTAGGGAGTGTGGCCCTATGTTGGAAAGTCATCAGGTTATGCTGGCATCAACTAGGGAGTGAGACCCTATGTTGGAAAGTCATTCAGGTTATGCTTGCATCAACTAGGGAGTGGAACCCTATGTTGAAAAGTCATCAGGTTATGCTGGCATCAACTAGGGAGAGAGACCCTATGTTGGAAAGTAATCAGTTTATGTTGGCATAACCTAGCGAGTGGGACTCTATGTTGGAAAGTCTTCTGGTTATGCTTGCATAA
>NW_017691915.1:5215-5526 GCF_001879085.1 Nicotiana attenuata | reverse complement strand
TGAAAAATATTCCCTTGTTTTCCAGGTGGGCGCCTGATTGCTGAAACTTGAAAAAATATTCCCTTGTTTTCCAGGTGGGTGCCTAATTACCAAAACTTGAAAAATATTCCCTTGTTATCCAGGTGGGCGCCTGATTGCTAAAACTTGAAAAATATTCCCTTGTTCTCCAGGTAGGCGCCTGACTGCTGAGACTGAAAAATATTCCCTTGTTTTCCAGGTGGGCGCCTGATTGCTGAAACTTGAAAAAATATTCCCTTGTTTTCCAGGTGGGTGCCTAATTACCAAAACTTGAAAAATATTCCCTTGTTATC
>NW_017691915.1:0-563 GCF_001879085.1 Nicotiana attenuata | reverse complement strand
TTCCCTTGTTCTCCAGGTGGGCGCCTGATTGCTAAAACTTGAAACGTATTCCCTTGTTCTCCAGGTGGGCGCCTGATTGCTAAAACTTGAAACGTATTCCCTTGTTCTCCAGGTGGGCGCCTGATTGCTAAAACTTGAAACGTATTCCCTTGTTCTCCAGGTGGGCGCCTGATTGCTAAAACTTGAAACGTATTCCCTTGTTCTCCAGGTGGGCGCCTGATTGCTAAAACTTGAAACGTATTCCCTTGTTCTCCAGGTGGGCGCCTGATTGCTAAAACTTGAAAAGTATTCCCTTGTTTTCCAGGTGGGCGCCTGATTGCTAAAACTTGAAACGTATTCCCTTGTTCTCCAGGTGGGCGCCTGATTGCTGAACTCTGAAAAGTATTCCCTTGTTCTCCAGGTGGGCGCTTGACTGCTGAATTTTGAAAAGTATTCACTTGTTCTCCAGGTGGGCGCCTGACTGCAATGTTTGAAATGTATTCCCTTGTTCTCCAGGTGGGCGCCTGACTGCTGAAACTGAAAAGTATTCCCTTGTTCTCCAGGTGGGCGCCTGACTGCTGAAC
>NW_017691914.1:5147-5526 GCF_001879085.1 Nicotiana attenuata | reverse complement strand
GAATATTAGGCGATCCAGGACCGGATCCCTCCAGGCCCACGGTAGAAGGCGTGGTCCATACCACACGAAAATTTGGGACTCGCGCGGATTTTGAGTTTTATGGCCGTAAAATAGCACACGAAAATATGGGAATCGGGCGGATTAACAGTTTTATGGCCGTTAAATGCGAAAAAAATATAATCTGGTCATGGCGAGGCGGTGACAATGGTTCCTTAGGTCGCATATGATGTCCCGGACAAATATTAGGCGATCCGGGTCCGGATCCGTCCGGGCCCACGGCGGAAGGGAAGGGCTATAGCACACGAAAATATGGTACTCGGGCGGAATTCCAGTTTTATGGCCGTCAAATGCCAAAAAATGTAAGCTAGTTATGGAGGGG
>NW_017691914.1:0-268 GCF_001879085.1 Nicotiana attenuata | reverse complement strand
ATTTCGAGTTTTATAGCCGTAACATGCCAAAAAATGTAATTTGGTCATGGCAGTGCGGTGACACTGGTTTCTTAGGTCGTATTTGATGTCCAGGACGAATATTAGGCGATCCGTGACCAGATCCTTCCGGACCCACGGCAGAAGGCGTGGTCCACAACACATGAAAGTTTGGGACTCACGCGGATTCCGAGTTTTATGGCCGTAAAAATGTAATTTGGTCATGGCGGGGCAGTGACCCTGGTTTCTTCTGTCGTATTTGATGTCCAGG
>NW_017691913.1:5094-5526 GCF_001879085.1 Nicotiana attenuata | reverse complement strand
GCCAACGGCGGAAGGCGAGGGCTATAGCACACGCAAATTTGGGATCGGGCGGAATTCTAGTATTATCGCCGTAAAACACCAAAAAATGTAATTTGGTCATGACAGGGCGGTGACTCTAGTTCCTTAGGCTTTTTTTTGATGTCCCGAAAAATTTTTAGGCGATCCGGGTCTGGGGGCCCGGGCCGACAGCGGAAGGCGTGGGCTATAGCACACGAAAATTTGGGAATCGGGCAAAATTCTAGTTTTATGGCCGTAAAATGCCAAAAAATGTAATTTGGTCATGGTGGGGCGGTGACTATGGTTCCTTAGGCTGTATTTGACATCCCGGAAAAATTTTAGGTGATCCGGGTCCGGTGGCCCGGGCCCACGGCGGAAGGCATGGGCTATAGCATACGAAAATTTGGGAATCGGGCGGAATTCTAGTTTTATGGC
>NW_017691913.1:0-256 GCF_001879085.1 Nicotiana attenuata | reverse complement strand
TATTAGGCGATCCGGGTCCGGGGGCGCGGGCCCACGGCGGAAGGTGTGGGCTATAGCACATGAAAATTTGGAAATCGGGCGGAATTCTAGTTTTATGGCCGTAAAATGCCAAAATATATAATTTGGTCATGGCGGGGCGGTGACTATGGTTTCTTAGGCCGTATTGGACATCCAGGAAAAATTTTTGGCGATCCGAGTCCGGGGGCCTGGGCCAACGGCGGAAGGCGAGGGCTATAGCACACGCAAATTTGGGATC
>NW_017691912.1:5201-5526 GCF_001879085.1 Nicotiana attenuata | reverse complement strand
TAGGGAATGGAGGCCCTATGTCTAAAAACTCAACTCAGGGATTGGAGCCCTAATGTTGGGAAAAAGGCGACTAGGGAATGGAGGCCCTATGGGGGTTGGAGCCGTAATGTTGGTAAAAAGGCGACTAGGGAATGGTGGCCCTACGTCTAAAAACTCAATTCGGGGAATGGAGCCCTAATATTAGTAAAAGGCGACTAGGGAATGGAGGCCCTATGTCTAAAAACTCAACTCAGGGATTGGAGCCCTAATGTTGGTAAAAGGCGACTAGGGAATGGAGGCCCTATGTCTAAAATCTCAACTCAGGGATTGCAACCCTAATGTTGGT
>NW_017691912.1:0-266 GCF_001879085.1 Nicotiana attenuata | reverse complement strand
CTCAACTCAGGGATTGGAGCCCTAATGTTGGTAAAAATGCGACTATGGAATGGACCTATGTCTAAAATCTGAACTCAGGGATTGGAGCACTAATGTTGGTAAAAAGGCGATTAGGGAATGGAGATCCTATGTCTAAAAACTCAACTCAGGGATTGGAGCCCTAATGTTGGAAAAACAGGCGACTAGGGAATGGAGGCCCTATGTCTAAAAACTCAACTCAGGGATTGGAGCCCTAATGTTGGTAAAAAGGCGACTAGGGAATGGAG
>NW_017691911.1:4554-5526 GCF_001879085.1 Nicotiana attenuata | reverse complement strand
GGTGACCTTTTGGGTCATCACAGATAAAAATCAAACCAACCCGGTCCATGTACACCCTAATCATCACAATTTCGATGCACCAACAACTAGACAGATTTCGACGCATCAACAACTCACACAGGAAGCAACAGTGCAACTCACAAAGGAAACAAAAAGACCCAATATTAGGTTCTAATCAGAGGCAGATTTAGAATTTGGGTTCTACTTTCAAGCTTTTTAATATTAAACTCATTATATTCATAAAATTATAAGTTCAGACTTATTATTTATTGCAATTTACATATGTATATTTATGCTCCGCAATAAAAGTATTAGATTCAGATAAACTCAATGCCGAGTGCTACATTCGCCTCTGGGTTCTTAATACTCTTGTTATATCGTCCAGGCTCCAAATTGTTCATCAAATTTTATCGGATAATAAACTAAAGAGAACCACACAGACTTCAACCAATATGACAAGTTCTTAACCAAAGTCACAACTAACACTTATAAAAAGCCTAAGAAAACGGTCTAAAAGGGAAACACTACAAGAGTAAATTACATTTACAACTCTTTTAGCTAATTGTTATCTCTAGATTTTTAGCTATGGAATCCCTCAACCAAAAGCCAAATACCAACACAAACAGAAGAAGAGCGTAACTGCACATATGCCATGCAACTATTAACATCTTCAGTCCTCCCCTTTTGGTATTGCATTCAACAGTTCAATTGGAAAGTTTTTGAAATATTAGCCTAAAGCTAATGACACTAAACTTTCAGCTTCTCAAATTGTTACTCAAATTCCAAACTGCAAGAATCCTGATGCTGCTACTATGTTAGATAGGATGCGTTTTTGCCTTGGCTAGTTACTCATTGTTTACTTGTTCCATTGTTGAGGAAGAAAATGGTGGATCGAAAAGAGTGTATGGTTTGTCACAAGTAGGAAAATTCTTTGTTAGAGATGAAGATGGTGCATCAATGGGGACCACTTTT
>NW_017691911.1:0-601 GCF_001879085.1 Nicotiana attenuata | reverse complement strand
GGGCACTTGGGCCAATTAAATAGCCCAAAATTTATTTCTTTTAGCTACCTATTAATTTTATTAATTAATAAAAAAATATTTTAATTATTAAAACGTTTTAATTTTGAAAAAGGTGACTTGTTTTTTAAAAGGTGCATATTGGCAAAGGTTGAGTTTGTTAATCCTAACAGATACCTAAAGGGTTTATGGTGTCATAATTTCACAGACTGTCTAGTAGTACTACAAATAAAGGTCTGAAAAAAATAAAACAACACTGTCTCTGGAAATACATGAAAGAAACAGGATAAAAGAGAGAAGGAGATGCCAAAGCCTACGGACGCCTGCAGGACTACCTCGGGTCGCCCGGTGAACTAGAAGCAGCAACCTCACTGCGGTCTGAAAGCTACAACACCGGGATCTGCACAAAAGAGTGCAGAGTGTAGTATCAGCACAACCGGCCCCATGTGCTGGTAAGTTCTTAGCCTAACCTCGGCGAAGTAGTGACGAGGCTAGGACCAGACTACCAAATAAACTTGTGCAATTAATCATATACAGTGGAAGAATAAAGGCAGATATTTACAATTTAAAAGTAAAGGGGGGTCGAGAGACATGCTTCGAGGAT
>NW_017691910.1:5199-5526 GCF_001879085.1 Nicotiana attenuata | reverse complement strand
TCCTTATCGCCTTTTCCCAACATTAGGGCACCAATCCCTGAGTTGTGCCTTTTTAGACATAGGGCCTCCATTCCCTAGTCGCCTTTTGCCTACATTAGGGCTCCAATCCTTGAGTTGAGCCTTTTTACACATAGGGCCTCCATTCCCTAATCGCCTTTTGCAACCATTAGGTCTCCAATCTCTGAGTTGTGCCTTTTTAGACATAGGGCCTCCATTCCCTAGTCGCCTTTTGCAAACATTAGGGCTCCAATCCCTGAGTTGAGCGTTTCTAGACATAGGGCCTCCATTCCCTAGTCGCCTTTTGCCAACATTAGGGCTCCAATCCCT
>NW_017691910.1:0-214 GCF_001879085.1 Nicotiana attenuata | reverse complement strand
AGGGCCTCCATTCCCTAGTCGCCTTTTGCCAACATTAGGGCTCCAATCCTTGAGTTGAGCCTTTTTAGACATAGGGCCTCCATTCCCTAATCGCCTTTTGCAACCATTAGGACTCCAGTCTCTGAGTTGTGCCTTTTTAGACATAGGGCCTCCATTCCCTAGTCGCCTTTTGCAAACATTAGGGCTCCAATCCCTGAGTTGTGCCTTTTTGGAC
>NW_017691909.1:4470-5526 GCF_001879085.1 Nicotiana attenuata | reverse complement strand
GCAGTGGTGGAGAGGATCGGGATGGTTTTGTGGTTTCGGGATGTCTTGTGGAGGTGTGGGGTTCTGAGTGCTTCTCTTTCGGAATCAGTAGCAAAGATCATAAACACAAGCGTGAAAGATAAGTAAGGGAAAAGAGAAAAGAAAAGAATGAAAGAGAGAGAAGAAAAGGAAGAAGAAAGAAGAAAAAAAAGAAGAAGAAAAAAAGAAGAAGAAAAAGAAAAAGAAAAAGAAAAGAAAAGAAAAACAACAAAACAACAAAACAACAAAAAGAGAAAAAGGAAGAAAGAAAAGAAAATAAGAGAAAGAGGAAGAAAAGAAAAGAAGGATCACAACAACAAAGTAATTTCTATGACATGAACTACGTTCGACCTGATTCCTTTTAAGGATAAGTAGGCAGCCTCACGGTTCGGTCCCATCAAAATAAAAATCCAAAAGTCCCCAAGCAAGAAACTGGGTCAGAAGTTGTGGTTGTTGTAAGAAATCTAATTCCGAAAGTCGTAATTTTCGAACCCATGCTGAATTGTTTTGAGCCTTGATACCCTTCCTTTCTAACCCCATCCAAAAGCCCACATTACGGTCCAGATAAAGACCTTTCGATCAGTCTTCGAGAGATGCCAAGGCGAGCAAGTAGAGGGAATCATATCAGGGGCAACACTCCGGTCCAAACAAGGGAAATGAAAAAATGAGAGAGTCTTATTGATGAAAGCCCTCACGGGTACTGCAAGGTGATGAAAGCTGAGAGAAATCAAAATGAGAGAGTTTTATTGGTGAAAACCTTCACGGGCACCATAAGGCGATGGTGAGTTGAGATAAAGACCAAAATGAGAGACGCTTGATGGTGAAAACCCTTCGGGCACTACAAGTCGAATAAGGATTGTGAATTAGATTGGATAAGCGGAGCATTGAATTTCACGGCGAAAAGGTATAACAAGAGTTGAACATCAGGCTTGCTTGACGGAATAGGCCACAGGTGCATGTCATGGTCATTAGAATTGGTATCCATATCTGATAGGTTTCTACCTTGTAGTTTTCTTGTTAGGAATCATCTCTTTCCAT
>NW_017691909.1:0-819 GCF_001879085.1 Nicotiana attenuata | reverse complement strand
TATAGGCATATTCTCTACGTGCGTGTGCAGAAGCTATAGACATAATATCTACATGAAAGTGCAGAATCCCTATAGTCATGGTATCTAAATGAGAATGCAGAGTTTCATATAGACATGATAGCTAAATGAGAATGCAGAGTTTCTTATAGGCATGATAACTACATGAAAATGCATAAGTCTTATAGGCATGGTAACTATATGAAAGTGCAGAAATCTTATAGTCATGGTAACTATATGAAAGTGCAGAAATCTTATATGCATGGTAACTATATGAAAAACACTGAAATTAGAGATTCCTATAGGCAAGTTATCTACCCTTTTTATGCATAGTCACCCCTCCCTTTTCACTAAACATCCCCGAAAGCTTATTACAAAGTTATTACAGCCCATAATGGAATAAGAAAAGCAAAATTACATCAGAAATTAAAAGTATAACCAAGAGGAGCCTAATTCAGGCTCATTGTCTGAAACATGAGATGAACAAACTCCAAATATATGATTTCAAAAGCCTTTCTCTCATTTGGGGTGTGTCAGAGTTCCCTAAGAGCCTCATATAGACTCCGGGCAGTGCTCACACCCAAATACATTACAGGATTTAGACATAGTGCAGTGTGGAAGGGCCAGCCCTCAGGTGTCCAAGTTCAGAGGGAACTCAAGGTCCCAAAGCAAGGCTCACAAGAGAGGGGCAGAACTTAGAAACTAGGAGAGAGTGTAAGTGCAGAAGGGAAAATCTAAAAGGGGATAACCCCCTTAAGGCATCTGCAACCTATTCTGATTTTACAGACCAACCATGTCATATGCAAACATGATTGTTGATAT
>NW_017691908.1:4719-5526 GCF_001879085.1 Nicotiana attenuata | reverse complement strand
TCCGGAAGGTTTATAATTTAAAGTTATTTACACATAATTCAAATAATCCAAATCACAATCCGGCATGATTTGTGTCCGCGCATCGCGCGGGTACTAATACTAGTATATATTAAAGCAAAAAAGTTTGCATTGTGATTAAGCCAAATGGCTAGCTATTAAGAAGCCACTTGGCAAATTTAGAACAAAAAGATGATTAATTACTGAAATCAAAATGGAAACAAATTAATTCAAATTTTGATTTACCTTACTTCCCGTTAATAATTAATGGAAAGGAGGAAAATTAATTAACGGAAGTAATCTTTAATCCAAATCCACATTTTTTCTTAAGTAGTTCAAACCAAGTTTTACACTGTAAAAATAAATGTAATAAATATATTAAATTAAAAAATAAGTAATTTTGGATTAAAATAAAATAATTTGAATCTATATATCTATTAAAGAAATAATATTTATATTGTGGTTAAGCAAAGTGGCAAGCTATTATAAAGTCATGGCAATTTAGGACAATATGCATAATAACATTTAATTGAAATTGAAAGGTAAGATTTTTTAAATTTAAATGGGAAGATAGTAAATAAGATTTTTCTAAAGATACATGATTTAATTTAGTAAAAAACTATTACATTATTTAAATTATCAGTGACTAACAAATTGAGAAAATTAGTCAAATATTATAGTAGAAAAAAATGACGAAAGAGGGGGATAAGGATAATTTGATAGTTATATTTTTAATTAATTAATATATATATATATATATATATATATATATATATATATATATATATATATATATATATATATATATAT
>NW_017691908.1:0-988 GCF_001879085.1 Nicotiana attenuata | reverse complement strand
AAGCAATATTTTTAAAATAAAATAGATATTTATTTTAAGATTAAAAAATTCCTAGATTTATCTATATTATATTAAAGGATAGTAATGGATAATAATACTAAATAAAGTGGCACCAAAAATTAAAGTCTTACTAGATATAGAAATAAAATTTAAAAATATAAAATAAATATCTATTAGAAGTAATTTTATTAACTAAAATTAAAAGTCAAATTTTGTATCTTGAAACTAAAAGAGAGTTTTTTTTATTGCATGTAATACAAAAATAAATATAAGAAAACTTAATAGATTTGAAATATAATAATCAAAGAACTTATATATTAATATATTATACTTATTAAAGTTACAACTTAAAGTCAAATATGATATTATTTCGATTACAGGTAAAATATTAATTAAATTTTTTTTAGTAGGGAAGAGACTGTATAAAGAAAAAAATTAATATAATATGAGAATATTTATACTTTAAATTAATTAAAAATAAAATAAAGTAAATAATTGAATAATATTAAAAAATATTATTTATAGATTTAAATAATAAAATAGTTTCAAGTAAGAGGATAAAAGCGTAAAATATACTAAATTTCAAGAATAAAAAAATAATATATATCAATCATTATTAAAAGGATAATAAGCAAAATATTAAGTCAATTAGTAAGCCGATAAAATCATATGAAAGTATAATAATGTTAAATAATATAATAATTATAAGTAAAAAAGATTGTGTAAAATTTAAAAGAATAAGACTTATTTAAGCTTGAAAAAATAAACTAATACTGATAATTTTATTAAAGAAACATAATTTAATATGTTCAAACGAGACAAATCACCACATGACATAGTTAGTAATTTTTAATATTGATTACGAAACGAAATTCAAGTACTAATGAAAACAGGTTATCCACTATGAGATTTGCGAAATGGTTTCATATCTTGCTTCTTAATTAATATCTAATGATTATCTATAAATTTTATCCGGAAGGTTTATAAT
>NW_017691907.1:5179-5526 GCF_001879085.1 Nicotiana attenuata | reverse complement strand
AGGTTGTGCTAGCATCTACTAGGGAGTGGGACCCTTTGTTGGAAAGTCATCAGGTCACGCTGGCATCAACTTGGGAGTGGGATCCTATGTTGGAAAAGTTACCAGGTTATGGTGGCATCAACTAAGGAGTGGGACCCTATGTTTGAAAAATCATTAGGTTATGCTGGCATCAACTAGGGAGTGGGACATTATGTTGGAAATCATCAAGTTGTGCTGGCATCAACTAGGGAGTGGGACCCTATGTTGGAAAGTCATCAGGTTATGCTGGCATCAACTAGGGAGTGGGACCCTATTTTGGAAAAGTCATAAGGTTATGTTGGCATCAACTAGGGAGTGGGACCCTATGT
>NW_017691907.1:0-583 GCF_001879085.1 Nicotiana attenuata | reverse complement strand
ATATTAGAAAGTCATCAGGTTGTGCAGGCATCAACTAGGGAGTGGGACCCTATGTTGCAAAGTCATCAAGTTGTGTTGGCATCAACTAGGGAGTGGGACCCTATGTTGGAAAGGTAATCAGGTCACGCTGGCATCAATTGGGGAGTGGCACGCTATGTTGGAAAAGTCATCAGGTTATGCTGGCATCAACTATGGAGTGGGACCCTATGTTGGAAAGTCAACAAGTTGTGCTTGCATCAACTAGGGAGTGGGACCTTATGTTTTAAAAGTCATCAGGTTATATTGTAATCAACTAGCTATTGGGACCCTATGTTGGAAAGTCATCAGGTTATCCTGGCATCAACTAGGGAGTGGGACCCTATGTTGGAAAAGTCATTAGGTTATGCTGGCATCAACTAGGGAGTGGGACGTTATGTTGGAAAAGTCATCATGTTATGCTGGCATCAACTTGGGAGTGGGACCCTATGTTGGAAAGTCATCAGGTTGTGCTAGCATCTACTAGGGAGTGGGACCCTTTGTTGGAAAGTCATCAGGTCACGCTGGCATCAACTTGGGAGTGGGATCCGTAGTAGTTGGAAAGTTA
>NW_017691906.1:0-5527 GCF_001879085.1 Nicotiana attenuata | reverse complement strand
TGTGCAGAAGCGGATGAGTGCGCAGCGTGCGATGAGTTTCAGCACGTGCAACATTTGGAGATGCGGGGCAAAGGTCGCAGAGGAAGGCTCGCTTGAGGTAATGTGAATTCCGCAGAAGTGGATGTTAAACCGCGAGAAGCGAGTGCCGCATGTGCGGATAATCTGAGCCGCCGATGTGCGAAAAGACTGGCAGTGTTTTTTAATCAAGGGGGTATCCCGGCACTTAACCATTTGACAACATGTTCAAGCTCGGTCGTAAAAGCAATTTTGCTGAGGGTTTTCGAGGGGTCATCTATATTATCTGAGGTAAGCCTCCTTTTTGATCATTTTTATTCTATAACTTGGTTCCCCATTGAGTTTCCCAACTTGTTGGTGTGTTTTTAAGGTGTTTATTTTGGAAGTATTTGAGATATGATTTGAGAGTTGATTTGGGGAATCTTGAGTGACGATCCTTTGGAATCTATTTTGATAAATTCTTATGGTTAGACTCCGTGATTGCAATGAATGGTGGGGCCATCTCCTGTTGATGATGTTTGATGTGAGTTTATTATGAGGTTTCGCATTTTGTGCAGTGAATATCGTTTCATTTCAGAGCGATCGGGGAAGCTTGTTTGAAATTGCATGATAGGGTAGAGTGCGTTGAAGAGTCTTGGGGTAACTGTTCTATAATCAATATGTCATGAGTCTCTGAAGTATTTCTTTTTTTTTAGCTAAATAGACCAATTAGCGGCGATCGTGGCATCCTGTGAGATATAGTACTTTGGATTATGAATAATGAGGTTTCTATTGCTTCGACTAGTATGGAGTATGATTAATGCGTGATTAGGATCGCGCGGATCGTAATCAGTTTCCGAACGGATCTCTGCACCCATCTCCCCCGCTTTTGCGACCACGAAGAGCCGGGATCGCACCTGCGACCTTTGCTCGCCACCTCTTTGCCCGCTTTTGCGTGCTCACACCTGTAGTGCCCACTTCGCAGATGCGATTACACGAGCAACTAAAATTCTTCAGCAATCCCTTATGTTTAATACTTGATTCATTAACCACCCGAAATCAACCCGAGGCCCCCGGGACCTCAACCAAACATATCATCAAGTCCCAAAACACCATTTGAACTTAGTTGAACCCTAAAATCACCTTAAATGACATCAAAAACATGAATCAAACATAGATTCAAGCCGAATGTCTTTGAAACGTCCAAATTCTACAACTGACGCCGAAACCTATCGAATCACGTGCGATTTACCCCAAATTTGGCACACAAGTTACAAATGACACCACGGACCTACTCCAACTTTTCAAATCCTAATCCGACCTCGATATCAAAAAGTTCACTCCCGGTCAAACTTTCAAAAAATTCAACTTTTGCCCTTTCAAGCCTAATTCAATTACGGACCTCAAAATCACAATCCGGACACGCTCCTAAGTCCAGAATTACCCTAGGGAGCGAAGGATCCATCAAAACTCCATTCTGGAGTCGTTTACACATATGTCAACATCCGGTCAACCCTTCCAACTTAAGCTTTCCATTATGAGACTAAGTGTCTCAAATAATTTTGAGATCCTTCCGAACTCGAACCGACTAACCCGGTTAGTCATTTAACAGCTATAAAGCACAAAAGGAGGAAAAAATTGAGGAACGGGCCTACAACTCTCAAAATCACCGGCCAGGTCGTTAAATATCATAGAGTTTCACGCGTGAAATTTATAACTCCACTTATATAATTAAGAGTGGTTCTCAACAAGCCATGTGGTCTTAATTGTTCAATGGCCCACGCTTTCTTTGTCTCTAGCTCTAGCCACATTACATTGCTTGTTATGTTTAGCATGTGCTTCTTAAAATGAAGTGAATGATATTATTTGCATTGATAACTGTTATAAGTGTGGACACGTTAGATATCTTTCTGGTTGTGATTGATATAATTAATAATTTAATATCACAACATTTACATCGTAAGACTTGTGTTCGATATCCCATTGTGTGATATTGGCATGTGATATTGACGGCCAAAGAATGTGGTGCAGTGGATGAGACTACTCTTTCATTAATCAAATATTTCGGGTTTGAGTCTTGGGTATTGAAAAACTCTTGGTAGAGAATACTTGTCCCCAGATGAGGCTTTATGCGGCGCGAATTTGAATATAATCGAGCTCCACTGCAGATACCGGACACCGCATGGGAAACCAAAAAAATAAATATTGGCATGTGTATAAAAATGAATAACATAGTGGCATGTAGAAACACATAGGGTAACAAGTGACAACAATAAGAAGGTCATTTAAACATCTTATCAAACACTTCTTTAGAGACATCACATTTATAGAATGAGTATCCACTATCCACTTACCTTGGCTCCAAGTTTATGGAATTGTTGTTACAAACACAATAATATTAACAAACACCACATCATTCAAGGGAAGTACACTACTAAAAATCCGGCAAAAATTGACCACGGTCGACCGACCAATTTTGATCGGCCAAAATATCGGTCAAAAAACGGTCAAAGTTGGTCAGTTTCTCAAAATATTTTATTTTTTGATTTCTTTTTTACGAAACCGACCAACTTTGGTCGGTTTTCCATGGGCGCAAAAATGCGGAAAACTATTTTTGAGTCCCTCGGAATTTATTTTTCAAGAAACAGACCAACTTTGGTCGGTTTTTTATTTAAAAGAAATTAAATTTAATATTAAAAAAATTGACCGAAATAGGTCGGTTAATTCGGCCGGTCATTTTTAAAAATCGACCAAATTCAGTCGGTAATTTTATTTTTAATAAAACCGATCAGCTTTGGTCGGTTATTTTCGTGCGAAAACATAATTAAATAGTATAAATAGAATAAAAGACAGTCTTAAAACAAAATGCATCAATGGTCTAGTGGTAGAATAGTATCATGTCATAGTTCAGACCCCGGTTTAATTCTCAGATGGTGTATTTTTTAATTACATAATTAAATATCGACCAACTTTGGTCGGTCGGTTTTTTCGGCAATTTTTTTTTAATTTAATAGACCGACCAAAGTTGGTCGTTATTCCCCATGACCTTCAAAATACCGACCACACGTTAATGGTCGCGTTTTGGATGGTTATTGGCTATTACAGAGCAACTTGGTCGGTTTTTTTGGACGATTTTTTCCGAGTTTCTAGTAGTGGTACACAAACAGTCATTTTTAGGACTGTTATTTTAGCCAATACTTATTTTGTCTTGAGAACTTTAACCAAAGGGAGACTGATTTCAATAATATTTCCTTGCCTTTCTTGCTTGCTTTCTGCACTATAAAAGGGACCTTACCTTGCATCTTTCAAAAACATCAACGACTTCTTTCTTCACACAACCTTCACACCACTAGTCTTTAAAATAATGGCACATTTGCAACTCTGTTTTGAATTCAATACTCTGCTTTGCTTGAGATCTTTTGGAACTGCTTTGCTTGCAATTTGGTTTCTTCAAGACTACTGTTTTTACTTGTTTCCTCTGAAACTGGTATGTTCTGATTTACTTTTTGCCTCACCTCTATGTGTTTACTTTATAGTTTCAGCATTCTCGTTCACTTTACTCTGCATGTTCAGTGATTAAATTATGTATGTTCTTTCCCTGTATCTGTTTTTACTGTGAATCCCTACCCCTATTTTCCTCTATGTGTCTGAGTTAAGGTTTTTGCCTGGCAGTATCCAAGTTACTGCTCAGGCCTGAACTTGATCTTCAATAGATCCTAACTCCTAAGATGTGGCTAACAGGCTGGTCAGGGGTGTGCCAGCATTCCCAATTGCTAGGCATGACCACCAGCCTGCCATGACTTTCCTAATTCATTCTCTATGCACCTATACTTACTCTTAGACTCTAAGTTCTGCCTCCTCATATGAGCCTTGCTTTGGGACCCTGAGTTCCCTCTGAACTGGGACATTTGAGGGCTGGCCCTTCCACACTGCACCATAATCTTAATTCTGCTATGTAATTGGGTGTAAGCATTGCCTGGAGTTCATGAAGCTCCTTGGAACTTTGACACACCCAAAGGATGAGAAAGGCTTTTGGAAATCTGATCCTGGAAGTTGGTTTATCTCATATTGTTGTACTTTGAGTCTGAATTAGGCTGTTTGGTTGTAGCTGGAACATCTGATGTAATTTTACTTTTCTTTCTTTTGATTGATTCGGGTCTATAATAATTTGTAATAACTATTGGGGATGGTTAGTGGAAAGGGATGGGGATGAAAAGGGTAGAAAACATGCCTATAGGTTATTTATGAATTTCTGCAAATCATGTCTATAGGCTGTTTATGAATTCCTGCATTCTCATCTTAGAAAACTTGTCTATAGGTTATTTATGAATTTCTGCATTCTCATCTTACACAGAATGCCTATAGGTTGTTTATAAACTTCTACATTTCTATAGAAGACCTGCCTATAAGTTCTACATTTCTGCATATAGAAATCATGATCTTAGGTTTTCTGCACTTCTGCATATACATGTCATTAGGCAAACAATCGTAGGCTTAATAATAATCAATTTCATTCTAGAGACCATGCCTATAGGACTCTTGCATCTCTGTGATCATTTTTAAAAACCAATAACGCTTAGAAATCATGCCTATAGGAATAATCAACTGAATCAGTTCCGAGTCTGAAACCAGTCATAAGGTCGTTTAAAATCTGCAGATCTTTTATTTATAACACTAGTGATCCCTTTCTTTAAAATCAGTACGCTCTGTTAGATACCATGCCTATAGGTCTCACTTAGGCAAACCATTAGGTAATTAATTAATTGTGTCATCTTTGATAACTACAACCAGACAAGGCTAATTCGGACTCCTCATCTGAAAAATATGTGATAAATCAGCCTGTCCTAACGCTTTTAAATTTAATTCAGACCACAACTAGTATTTGAAGTCATGCTATACCATCTGCTCTTTTAAGTGAGGAGGCCTATTTGAGCCTTAATTGCTATTTGCTCTTCCCCTAACTGCATATGTGTTCTTGTTTGTCGCCTTAGACTTTTTATCCTTTTAAACTCTGAAAAGCCCCAATTCCCTTCTCTTTAGGATTAGTAGTCTCGATGCCTCCGAGACTGATAGGATCGGGACGGGTAATCGCATGCAATAAGTAACGATACTATTCCGCGCTTTAATACCTTAAATAGGGTGGGAAAGGGTAGACATGGAGATGATGATCACGTGATAACACCACGCGTATAATTGGATACTGGGTGTTGCGTGGATGATCCATGTTATTTATAAACCTAGGATCCCCCTCCCTCCATATGTGCTTACGTCAGTTTTCCAGTTCTTTAATCTTTGCATTTCACTTTAATTCCAACCTCTTTGGAATTTCCAGCACTGTTTTCTTTTTTTAAACTTCCGCCCATTTTACTTCTTTGTCTGATTATTTGCATTCGTTACTTGACCCCCATTTTTCTGCACTTATACATTCTTTTAAACGAACATGAAACCATCTATTCCTAACTTCAGCATGCTTATTTAACCTTTATACAATCCTACTTGTAATCGTTATGTGAAGTTGTCTTGTATGTTTATT
>NW_017691905.1:4986-5527 GCF_001879085.1 Nicotiana attenuata | reverse complement strand
TCAACACACGTTGAACTGGGACTCAGGCTATGCACCTTCGCCATTGAATCAAGGCTATGCGCCTTTGCCACTAAGTTCAACAACAGTTGAACTGGGACTCAGGCTATGCGCCTTCGCCATTGAATCAAGGCTATGCGCCTTCGCCACTAAATTCAACAACAGTTGAACTGGGACTCAGGCCATGCTCCTTCGCCATTCAATCAAGGCTCTGTGCCTTCGCCACTAAGTTCAACAACAGTTGAACTGGGATTCAGGCTAAGTGCCTTCGCCATCAAAGTTTGACAGTTCGACCTCGTTCGAACTGGGACTCAGGCTAAGTGCCTTCGCCATAAAATTTTGACAGTTCGACCTTGCTCGAACAGGGACTCAGGCTAAGTGCCTTCGCCATAAAATTTTGATAGTTCGACCTCGTTCGAACTGGGAATCAGGCTAAGTGCCTTCTCCATCAAAGTTTGACAGATCGACCTCGTTCGAACTAGGACTCAGGCTAAGTGCCTTCGCCATCAAATTTTGACAGTTCGACCTCGCTCGAACTGGGACT
>NW_017691905.1:0-381 GCF_001879085.1 Nicotiana attenuata | reverse complement strand
ACCTCGCTCGAACTGGGACTCAGGCTAAGTGCCTTCGCCATCAAAGATTAACAGTTCGACCTCGCTCGAACTGGGACTCAGGCTAAGTGCCTTCGCCATCAAAGTTGTACAGTTCGACCTCGCTCGAACTGGACTCAGGCTAAGTGCCTTCGCCATCAAATTTTGACAATTCGACCTCGCTCGAACTGGGACTCAGGCTAAGTGCCTTCGCCATCAAAGTTTGACAGTTCGACCTCGTTCGAACTAGGACTCAGGCTATGCGCCTTCGCTATATAATCAAGGCTATGCGCTTTCGCCACTAAGTTCAACAACATTTGAACTGGGACTCAGGCTATGCGCCTTCGCCATTGAATCAAGGCTATGTGCCTTCGCCACTAAATT
>NW_017691904.1:4825-5527 GCF_001879085.1 Nicotiana attenuata | reverse complement strand
ACATTGAACTTTCATGACAATGAAAAGAATTTTGAAGTATTTTGAAGTATACTCCAAATTATACTTTGCACTACAATAAGTATCTCTTGATAATAGAGGGATATAGTGATGCAAATTAGATCGCCGGTTCAACCGATTCTAAACAGTCGGTGGAGGAGCGATGTCTTGGAAATCGTTCAAACAAATGTACATTGACCGCTCTACAGTGGAGGTTGAGTTTATAGCCTTAGAGAAGGCCGGTGAAGAAGCTGAATGGCTCCGAAATTTCTTGGAAGATATTCCATTTTGGCCCAGACTTTTGGCACCTATATGTATACATTGTGATAGTCAAGCGACAATAGGAAGCGCTAGGAGTGTTATGTATAACGGAAAATTTTGTCATATATGACGAAGACATAGAACCGTTAGGCAACTACTCTCTAGGGGAATTATCATAATTGACTATGTAAAGTCAAGCGATAATGTGTCGGATCCACTTATAAAATGCCTAACTAGAGAGGTAGTTGAAAGATCATCGATGGGAATGTGCTATGGCCGAGGACAAGTCATTGTGGCGGTAACTCTACCTAGAAGACTGGAGATCCCAAGATCTAGGTTCAAGGAGCTCAAACAAAGTCACTAATGACGGTTCAACATTGTCAAACAAAATTTTTTTTTGGCCATTCTCGTGATGAGACTAATGTTCAGTACCAAGGTATAAAA
>NW_017691904.1:0-619 GCF_001879085.1 Nicotiana attenuata | reverse complement strand
GAAGATTAGATGATATAATCTTACGAACCCATGAATCCTTAGGGATATTGATATGGTAGTCGGTGAATTCATTACTTGTTCAGTCTTAGTGATGACTAGTGATGAAACTACAAATCGAAAGTTGTTTACGTGCCTTTCCAGAAATGATTTGTTCTTTCTTGAACATTTATAATGTTTAGCTCCTTTATGAAAGGGTGTTACCTGGAAGGCTGTGACTTTTCATGAAAAGTGCGTATGTATGTCTTGTATAAATATGATCGTTCATAAACGAACGTATTAATACGTTGGTCTATAATGAGGTGAACCAACCGATGAACATGACCAAAATCCATTGAAAGTTGGATTTGCTTCATAAATGAAGGTGCTATAATTTGCATATCATATGGACGTATGAATAAATATCATACAAATACTTGAAAATGACGGAGTGATTGCAAAATGTATTATATATTAAAAGGTTGTGGACACAACTGATGCCAATCATTTCTGTTATTGTTCTAATATATTATTGCTACATTAAGTGTAGTCAATAATCTGATATGCAATTGAAAGTCGAGACGTATTAGTCTACAACATAAGAAAGTTTACATTGAACTTTCATGACAATGAAAAGAATTTT
>NW_017691903.1:5184-5527 GCF_001879085.1 Nicotiana attenuata | reverse complement strand
ATGTTGGTAAAAGGCGACAAGGGAATGGAGGCCCTATGTCTAGAAATCTCAACTCAGGGATTGGAGCCCTAATGTTGGCAAAAATAGCGACTAGGGAATGGAGGCCCTATGTCTAAAATCTCAACTTAGGGATTGGAGCCCTAATATTGGCAAAAAGGCGACTATGGAATGGAGGCCCTATGTCTAAAAATCTCAACTCAGGGATTGGAGCCCTAATGTTGGCCAAAAGGCGACTAGGGAGTGGAGGCCCTATAGTCTAAAATCTCAACTACGAGGGATTGGAGCCCTAAGTGTTAGGCAAAAGGCGACTAGGGAATGGAGGCCCTATGTCCAAAATCTCAAC
>NW_017691903.1:0-255 GCF_001879085.1 Nicotiana attenuata | reverse complement strand
CAGGGATTGGAGCCCTAATGTTGGCAAAAGGCGACTAGGGAACGAAGGCCCTATGTCTAAAAATCTCAATTCAGGGATTGGAGCCCTATTGTTGGCGAAAAGTCAACTAGGGAATGGAGGCCCTATGTCTAAAATCTCAACTCAGGGATTGGAGCCCTAATGTTGGTAAAAGGCGACAAGGGAATGGAGGCCCTATGTCTAATAATCTCAACTCAGGGATTGGAGCCCTAATGTTGGCAAAAGGCGACTGGGGAA
>NW_017691902.1:0-5527 GCF_001879085.1 Nicotiana attenuata | reverse complement strand
GTGCATTTGGTGTGGCATTCGGGTAAGTTTTTAGGTTTTCTTGTTTCTAACCGTGGTATTGAAGTGAATCCTGCACAGATTAAGGCCATTGAAGAAATCCCTGATATACTTTCAAACAACAAAGAAGTTCAAAGACTGACGGGAAGGATTGCAGCTTTGGGAAGATTCATTTCTAAATCATCGGAAAAATGTTTCAAATTCTTATTGACCCTTAAGAAGCAGGATCATTTTGAATGGGATGAGGAGTGTCAACAAGCACTTAGGGATTTGAAAACATACTTGTCAAATCCATATTTGCTAGCAAAACCAAAGGCTGGGGAGAAACTTTTCATCTACCTTGCTGTTTCAGAAGTTGCGGTAAGCGCAGTTTTGGTTCGAGAAGAGCAGGGTAAACAATCTCCTATCTATTATGTTAGTAAATCTTTGTTAGATGCAGAGACACGGTATCCACAATTGGAAAAACTAGCACTTGCTCTAATCATGGCATCTAGGAAGTTAAGACCATATTTTCAATGTCATCCCATTGTTGTAGTGACTGCATACCCCTTACGTAATATATTGCATAAACATGAATTGTTAGGGAGGTTAGCTAAATGGGCCATAGAGCTAAGTGAATATGAAATCACGTACCTACCTAGAACAGCAATAAAATCCCAGATAGTAGCTGATTTCGTGGCTGACTTTAGCCAAGGGATGCAGTTAGAAGCAGAAAAAGAAGTACAAATACTTAATGGGGCTAATCCAGGAACATGGACCTTATTTACTGATGGTTCATCTAACATAAACGGCGCAGGATTAGGAATTGTTTTAGTACCACCTACAGGTGAAACTATAAGGCAAGCTATTAAATGTCATTCCATAACTAACAATGAAGCGGAGTATGAAGCTGTGATTACAGGTCTAGAATTGGCACGAGAACTTGGTATAAATCAAGTGGTGACAAAAGTGATTCGCAACTCGTGGTTAATCAAATGCTGGGGACTTACACAGCTAGGGAAGCAAGGATGCAACAGTACTTGGAAAAAGTACGGGAACTGATAAAGCAATTCCAAACTTGGAAGGTCATACAAATATCAAGGGATGAAAATGTTGAAGCAGATGCCTTAGCTAATCTCGCATCCGCAGCTGATGTGGCAAATGATGCAAATGCTTCAGTTATACATTTATTTCATTCAGTTCTCGAACCTGATAAGAATGAGGTAAATTTTAATAATTTAACTTGGGATTGGAGAAACGAAATTATTATTTTTTTATAGTATGGTACCGTCCCTGATGACAAGAAACAAGCGCGTGCACTTCGAAAAAAGGCTGCTCGTTACTGTTTAAAACAGGGGAACCTTTATCGTAAAATGTTCGGTGGTCCCTTAGCAAGATGCCTCGGACCTTCTCAAACGGAGTATGTAATGAGGGAAATACATGAGGGGCATTGCGGGAATCACGCAGGAGGAAGATCACTGGTGAGAACCTTGATTAGAGCAGGGTACTACTGGCCTAAAATGGAAGAAGAAGCGGAAAGTTTCGTGGCTAAATGTGATAAATGCCAGAGGTATGGTAACAATATGCACAGGCCAGCAGAATTATTACATCCAGTCATTACGACGTGACCATTTATGAAATGGGGAATGGATATAGTAGGACCATTACCTCAAGCAAAAGGACAGGTAAAGTTTCTTCTCGTACTTACCGACTATTTCACTAAATGGGTAGAGGCAGGAGCATTTAAACAGGTGCGAGAAAAGGAAGTTAAAGATTTTATTTGGCGAAATATCATCTGCCGATTTGGTTTACCAAAGGAAATTGTATGCGACAATGGCCCTCAATTTATCGGAGCTCAAGTCACAGAGTTTTTTGAGAGTTGGCAAATTAAAAGGATTACATCTACACCTTATCACCCAGTGGGTAACGGGCAAGCAGAATCAACGAACAAAGTCATAATCAACAATTTGAAGAAACGTTTAGAGGAATCAAAGGGTAATTGGCCTGAAGTGTTACCCGGAGTTTTATGGGCATATCGCACGACAACAAAGACGAGCACAGGTGAAACCCCTTTCTCTTTAGTTTATGGAGCTGAAGCACTAATCCCGGTTGAAATAGGAGAACCAAGTACAAGATTCTCACAAGCGACATAGGAATCAAATGATGAAGAAATGCGGGTCAATTTGGATTTGTTGGAAGGCAGGAGAGAAGCTGCATTAATAAGAATGGCAGCACAAAAACAAGTGATCGAACGATATTACAACAGGAAAGCACGCCTGAGATACTTCAAAATTGGGGACTTCGTGCTTAAAAAGGTTTTTCAATCTACAAAGGCAGCCAACGCGGGTAAACTAAGTCCAACCTGGGAAGGACCGTACAGAGTTCGAGATATTGCAGGAAAAGGAGCATACGAGTTGGAAACAATGGACGGGAAGGTGCTTCCTTCACATTGGAATGCAGTTCGTTTGAAGAGATACTATTTTTAAGGAAAAACCCACGGTCAGGTATCACCATGTTAACTTATTTTTTTTTTGAATTGTTAAAATTTTACTAACGATTTTAGATGATAGGCAAAACGCTAACCCGTACTAAATGATGAGTCACGACCTGTTAGGCAAAATGGAATAAACTAAAATTCCTAGCCCAGGGTTACAATTATTCTGATAGAAGTATACACGGTTTAAGCAGTCTTCATCTTTAATCGCATCCCCGAGTCCCGTATGTACTTCCTTTTCAGGAAAAAGGACCAGGTGAAGGAGACTATCAAGTGCTCGAGGCTTCATACTTCAACACTCAAACACTTGGGTGACTATATAGTATATGCAGTCACGTATATAAAAAAGGCAAAGAAGATTTAGAAAATCAAGTACGGAGTGAAAGTTACGAAGTCATGGCATTCATCATAGTATTCTTTCCCATGAGAACAATGGCATTCATCATAGTATTCTTTCCCATGAGAACAATGGAGTCATCTCTCAAACTCTTCCTAATGTTCTGGAGCTAAAGGGACTATGTACCAAAACGGGTTATAAGGAAAAACCCCGTATCTATTGTTCTTCTTTTGTATAAATCTGTTACAAGGAAAACAGTTACGAGAAAGGTATAGATGTAATTCAAATACATGTAAAGTATTACTCAAAACTTGTCAAGGTTCAGAAATAAAAACTTGTCGAAGTTATTGCAAAAAACATGTGTGTTCCTATTTCTTTTATCGTATAATAACACCATTATGAAGTTGAGACGTCTTCTTCATTAAGTGTCAAAATATAAAAGGGCCCTCTTTTATAAAACTCATGTTATTTAGTCATGGGATTAACAGAAGCATTTTTCAAAGAAAAAAAATGCAGACTATTCTTTAAGTCCTTGAAAATAAAAAGGCAAGAATAGAACAGACGGAAGTTTAATGATAATAAAATTTTTTTAATATTTAAAACTAAAGACTAAGTATAAACTTAGTCATCGAATTGTTTATACAAAATGCCCCATAACAAGACTTGGGGACTTGTACTTCTAAAAATCAACCCTCAAGTGATAGCCAAGGGTTTGATTACAAAAACTCTCAAATGAATCCAAGAACTTTAAACACAGTTTTCCAAACAGGTACCTGCAAAAAGGGAATTTAAAACAGATGTAAATTTTTTCACTAAGAGGAAAGGACTGAAGAAGGATCATCAGCGGGCTCAACTGGAACAACATCGCCAATAGAAGCGGGTTGATTTTCAACCGCAGCAATTGGAGTATCAATAGACGAAGTTTCAACTTGACTTGCAAAAAGAGGCACGATTGAGCTTGAAGAGGGTGCATCACCCGAGGCAATTTTAGCGTTCATGGGGACTTCAACTGCAGAAGTTTCAGCCAAGGGAGCTTCACTCACCGAAACTTCACCCACGGGAACATCAACTCCGGGAACTTCAGTTTCAAAAACTTCAATTGCGGGTGAAGGGAAGTCCAGTGGTTGTTGAGCTTTTTCAATAGTCTCCATCACCTTAACTAACTCTGACTCCAGATTAAAGTTTTCTTGGCTAGCTTCAACTAAGGCATAACGACGGGAGTTCAGAAAAGCCCAGCTTACATCAACTGCAACCTTATCTTCAAGAAGCTCATAATCTCTTTCCCAAGCAGCAATTTCATTCTTGAGACCTTCATTTTCATCCAAGGCAAAGTTGTAAGAGGCTTGGAGAGAGGCATGAGATTTTTCCAAAGCCTGCATCTTGTCTACAGAAGTTCGCAGATTTTCTTGTGTCTAAGTTTCTGTATCAAATCTCCAGCATAAACTTCTTTTTGACTTAAAAGAGCTTTCAGCTCTCTAATCTCTTCACTTGCCTTAGATAATTGTTCTGAGAAAGAAGACTCGAGACGCTCTCTTTCTTTCTCTGCCTGACTTGAAGAAGCCTTGACAACCTCAAGCTCTGAAGTTAATGCTCTTATCTGCTGTTCCAGGTTATTCTTGTTCTCTTGCAAATCTTCTATAGTAATTTGAGCACTATCAAATTGTTCCTTCCAATTAGCTGCTTCCAACTGAAATTCACGAGCTTCCCTCTCTGAATCAAGAACAGCCTTTTCAAAGTCACGTGCCACCTTCTCTAATAAAGAAACTCTGCTCATCAGCTCTGTACCAATAAGGTTGGCCTGAAAATGATAAGGGAAGAAAAATTAGAATTCTAGAAAAATTCTGGCAAATTAAAGTAAGAAGGGACATACCGTCAAGGTGGAATGAACTATGTCGTTCATCAGAGTCAGACAGCTATGGCTATTCTGTTTTTCTTTCTCAATTGGTCCTATTAAAGGTTCAAGCCAAACATCCGCCTGACCGGATTTCCTCAAAAGGCTGTTGTTAGCAGGAACTTCGATAGTCACGTTCCTCATAGCAATCCTTCTACTTGTTGAACCCACTTCTGTATTATGGACAGTAGAAGGAGGAGCGGTAGAAGAAGTAAAAACAGCAGAGGGAGGTTCGGAAGCAGGTGGAGCAGGTACGGAAGCAGATGGAGCAGGTATGGAAGGAACCAAAGGCACGGCAGAAGGGGGAAGAGAAGGAACTGAAGATATGGGAGTTGAAGAGGAAGATAGGGGAGGTTCATCCAAAACAGGTCCTAACTCACCACTCTCAAAACCACTAACGAAAAGCTGGTTAATCGACTCATGAGTGTCATGAGGGGTGGCAACGTCATCATCAGAGACAAGATTAACAAGCCCGGTAGGAGAAAGATGAGGGGAAGTTTCAGTTTCATCAGAAATGATACGTCTCCTAACTCTTGGCCTTGTCATCAATGAACCACCCTCATCTTCTTCGTCGGAGCTATCATCGTCTGTGGTTTTTCTTTTCAGAAGAATATCCTGAGCACTTTCTAAGGAAAGTTGGGTACCTAAACGAGAGGCCGCAACTTTATCAGCGGTAACACCTCGAATAGCAAATCATGACAAAGAGAAGGATGAAAGTTAAAGCAATGAATTTTTACATACGAGAGAGATAGAAACTCTTACCATGAGTCTTCACTCTCCAACCGTAAATACCTGGAAATGTATTTCCAAGACCTAGCCTCCATAGGTG
>NW_017691901.1:5128-5528 GCF_001879085.1 Nicotiana attenuata | reverse complement strand
GGAATGGAGGCCATGTGTCTAAGATCTCAACTTAGGGATGGAGCCCTAATGTTGGCAAAAGGCGACTAGGGAATATAGGCTCTACGTCTAAAAAATCTCAACTTAGGGATTGGAGCCCTAATGTTGGGAAAAAGGCAACTAGGAAATGTAGGCCCTATGTCTAAAATCTCAACTTAGGTATTGGAGCCCTAATGTTGGCAAAAGGCGACTAGGGAATGGAGGCATAATATTTAAAAAATCTCAACTCAGGGATTGGAGCCCTAATGTTGGCAAAAAAGGCGACTAGGGAATGGAGACCCTATGTCTAAAATCTCAACTTAGGGTTGAAGCCCTAATCTTGGCAAAAGGCGACTAGGGAATGGAGGCCCTATGTCTAAAAAATCTCAACTCAGGGATTGGA
>NW_017691901.1:0-302 GCF_001879085.1 Nicotiana attenuata | reverse complement strand
AGGAGAGTAGGGAATGGAGGCCCTATGTCTAAAAATCTCAACTTAGGGATTCGAGCCCTAATGTTGGCAAAAAGACGACTAGGGAATGGAGGCCCTATGTCTAAAAATCTCAGCTTAGGGATTGGAGCCCTAATGTTGGCAAAAAGGCGACTAAGGAATGGAGGCCCTATGTCTAAAAATCTCAACTCATGGATTGAAGCCCTATTTTTGCAAAAAGGCGACTAGGGAATGGAGGCCATGTGTCTAAGATCTCAACTTAGGGATGGAGCCCTAATGTTGGCAAAAGGCGACTAGGGAATATA
>NW_017691900.1:5281-5528 GCF_001879085.1 Nicotiana attenuata | reverse complement strand
TTTTACCGCCGTAAAATGCCAAAATATTTAATATGGTCAATGCGGGGCGGTGCCAATGGTTTCTTAGGCTGTAATTGATGTCCAGGACAAATATTAGGAGATTCAAGGCCGAATCCATCCGGGCCCACGGCTGAAGCCGTGGGCTTTAACACACGAAAATTTGGGATGCGCGCGGATTTCCAGTTTTATATCCGTAAAATGCAAATAATATAATTTGGTCATGGAGGGGCGGTGACAATGGTTCCTA
>NW_017691900.1:0-407 GCF_001879085.1 Nicotiana attenuata | reverse complement strand
GGGCGGTGATAATGGTTTCTAAGGTCGTATTTGATGTCCAGGATAAATATTAGGCGATTCGGGGCCGGATCCATCCGGGCCCACGGCTGTAGGCGTGGGCTATAGCACACAAAAATTTGGGACGCGCGCGGATTTCCAGTTTTATATCCGTAAAATGCAAAAAAATATAATTTGGTTATGGCGGGGCGGTGACAATGGTTTCTTAAGTCTTATTTGATATCTAGGAGAAATATTAGGCGATTCCAGGCCGGATCCATCCGGGCCCACGACGGAAGCCGTGGGCTATAGCATACCAAAATTTGGGACTGGCGCGGATTTCCAGTTTTATGGCCCTAATATGCCAAAAAATGTAATTTGGACATGGCCGGGCGGTGATAATGGTTTCTTAGGTCGTATTTGATGTCCAG
>NW_017691899.1:5144-5528 GCF_001879085.1 Nicotiana attenuata | reverse complement strand
CTTTTGCCAACACTAGGGCTCCAATCCCTAAGTTGAGATTTTAGACAAAGGGCCTCCATTCCCCAGTCGCCTTTTTTGCCAACATTAGGGCTCTAATCCCTGAGTTGAGATTTTTTAGACATAGGGCTTCCATTCCCTAGTCGCCTTTTGCCAACATTAGGGCTCTCCCTGAGTTGAGATTTTTTTGACATAGGGCCTCCATTCCCTAGTCGCCTTTTGCCAAGATTAGGGCTTCAACCCTAAGTTGAGATTTTAGACACACGGCCTCCATTCCCTAGTCGCCTTTTTGCCAACATTAGGGCTCCAATCTCTGAGTTGACATTTTTAGACTTAGGGTCTCCATTCCCTAGTCGCCTTTTTGCCAACATTAGGGCTCCAATCCCT
>NW_017691899.1:0-323 GCF_001879085.1 Nicotiana attenuata | reverse complement strand
TTTTGCCAACATTAAGGCTCCAATCCCTGTGTTGAGATTTTTTAGACACAGGGCCTCCATTCCCTAGTCGCCTTTTGGCCAACATTAGGGCTCCAATCCCTGAATTAAGATTTTTTAGACATAGGGCCTCCATTCCCTAGTCGCCTTTTTGCCAACATTAGGGCTCCAATCCTTGAGTTGAGATTTTTTAACATAGGGCCTCCATTGCCTAGTCGCCTTTTTGCCAACATTAGGGCTCTAATCCCTGAGTTGAGATTTTTTAGACATAGGGCTTCCATTCCCTAGTCGCCTTTTGCCAACATTAGGGCTCCAATCCCTAGTCG
>NW_017691898.1:5413-5528 GCF_001879085.1 Nicotiana attenuata | reverse complement strand
AGTCTCCAATCCCTGGTTGAGATTATTTTAGACATAGGGTCTTCACTCCTAGTTGCCTTTTGCCAACATAGGGTCTCCAATCCCTAGTTGAGATATTTTTAGACATAGGGTCTCC
>NW_017691898.1:0-354 GCF_001879085.1 Nicotiana attenuata | reverse complement strand
TCTCCACTCCCTAGTCGCCTTTTACAACCATAGGGTCTCCAGTCCCTAGTTGAGATTATTTTTAGACATAGGGTCTCCACTCCCTAGTCGCCTTTTACAACCATAGGGTCTCCAGTCCCTAGTTGAGATTATTTTTAGACATAGGGTCTCCACTCCCTAGTCGCCTTTTGCCAACATAGGATCTCCAATCCCTGGTTGAGATTATTTTTAGACATAGGGTCTCCACTCCCTAGTTGCCTTTTGCCAACATAGGGTCTCCAATCCCTAGTTGAGATATTTTTAGACATAGGGTCTCCGCTCCCTAGTTGCCTTTTGCCAACATTGGGTCTCCAATCCCTAGTTGAGATATTATTA
>NW_017691897.1:5259-5528 GCF_001879085.1 Nicotiana attenuata | reverse complement strand
TAACCCGTCTTGAGGTCGAGCGAGGTCGAACCTCTCTATCTTTTGTGGTGAAGGCCCTTGGCCTTAAGGGCGTTAATTCGAACTTATCGAAATAACAGCCCATCTTGAGTTCGAGCGAGGTCGAACCTATCTATCTTTGATGGCGAAGGCTCTTCGCCTTAAGGGCATTATTTCGAACTTATCGAAATAACTGCCCGTCTTGAGTTCGAGCGAGGTCGAACCTCTATGTCTTTGATGGCGAAGGCTCTTGGCCTTAAGGGCGTTAATTC
>NW_017691897.1:0-311 GCF_001879085.1 Nicotiana attenuata | reverse complement strand
AAATAACAGCCCGTCTTGAGTTCGAGCGAGGTCGAACATCTATATCTTTGATGGGTGAGGCCCTTGGCCTTAAGAGCGTTATTTCGAACTTATCGAAATAACAGCCCGTCTTGAGTTCGAGCGAGGTCGAAAATCTCTATCTTTGATGGCGAAGGCCCTTGGCCTTAAGGGCGTTACTTCGAACTTATCGAAACAATAACCCGTCTTGAGGTCGAGCGAGGTCGAACCTCTCTATCTTTTGTGGTGAAGGCCCTTGGCCTTAAGGGCGTTATTTCAAACTTATCGAAATAACATCCCATCTTGAGTTCGAG